>NW_025795119.1:0-10783 GCF_021613505.1 Equus quagga
CCAGGAAAGGAGAAGGGAATGAATAGCCTATGAGGTCTTTTCTCTCCATTGCATTCTGTTTTACTAGTGGTTTCAGGATAATAAAGACAAGCTTTCATTTTTTTTTTCCTATATTTAATCAAATTGCACCAGTCCTATGTCTGATGGACTGTTAATATGATGGTGCAACATTTTGTTTTCCCCATGAGAAAGATGGGAATACATTTCAGAATGACACGACCTCTTCACATTAACACCTGTATCAGTTGCCATATGAGTTAAAGTCACAAATTTCACAGGAAGCATTGCATCTTGGGAGGGATGATGCAGATGAGGTCCTTTTACGTAGGAAGTTTGACCCCCTTCTTTTTTTTTTAAAGATTGGCAGCTGAGCTAACATCTGTTTCCAATCTTTTTTTCCTTCTTCTTCTTCTTCTCCCCAAAGCCCCCCACTACATAGCTGCATATTCAATTGTGAGTGCCTCTGGTTGTGCTATGCAGGATGCTTCCTCAGCATGGCCTGATGAGCAGTGCCATGTTCACACCCAGGATTCAAACTGCTGAAATCCTAGGCCGCCGAAGTGGAGCGCATGAACGTAACCACTCAGCCAAAGGGGCCAGCCACTCTTTTTTCTTTTAGATATCTTCTGCACCTGCCTTGTATTCTTTTCTAGGTATTTGTCTAAAATCTCTCTCATTCTTTGACCCTCTCTTGGGCTTCCTGTTTTTCTCTCCAGAAAAAAAAATTTTGAAAATGTGGTTCAGAAACATTTTTATCATTTTATTTCATTTACATATATTCCATTTCCTAGGTGGGGCTGGAGCTGCTGACTGCTGACATTCTTTCAGGGTGAGTGAAGGGTAGGGAAATTTCAGCCTCGCTCCATCACCTCACTTACCAACCTATCCTCTCCCTCTCTCTCTCCACACTTCTCACTTCTTTGCTACTATTTTCTGATTCCTACTTTTGTTTCTTCCCTGACTGAAGATTTCTTTGTGAAACTGATCATTACATTACACTGATTTAATTTGTTCCCTACATTGTGGTATTAAATGAAACGTTCTTTGTGGCCTCACCAATTAGATCCCAAATCATACTGATTCCTTGGTGAGCTGCTGAATGAGGTTCTCAAGGTTAGAAAGTGTGATCTATTTGACCATTAATTTTGTCAAAGACAGAGGAACTGTTATATTTTTAATTATTTCTTCTGAACCCCCTGCTCAATTCTAATAATTGTAGAAACAATATGTGTTTTAAAAACCTTCTATTAAGCATAACATACCTTAGGAGAAGTGAACAAATCATAAGAGCACAGCATGCTGAATTTTCACAAAGTAAACCCATCAGGTAACCAGGACACAGATCAAGAAACAGAATGTCTACTGAACAACAACTGGGTCAATGAAGAAATAAAAGGAGAAATCAAAAAATACCTGAAGACTAATGAAAATGAAAATATGGCATTCCAAAATCTATGAGATACAGCAAAAGTGGTTCTAAGAGGAAAGTTCATAGCAATTCTGGATTGCGGTACCTCAACAAGCAAGAAAAATTCCAAATAAACAATCCAGCAATACACCTAAAGGAATTGGAAAAAGAGAAATAAACAAAGGCCCAAATCAGCAGAAGGAAAGAAATAATAAAAATCAGGGCAGAAATAAATAAAATAGACTAAAACTAATGGAAAAAATTAACAAAACCAAGAGCTGCTTCTTTGAAAAGATAAACAAAATTGACAAACCTTTAGGTAGACTCACCAAGAAAAAAAGAGAGAAGGCTCAAATAAGAAAATCAGAAATGAAAGAGAAGAAATTACAACAGACACCTCAGAAACACGAAAGATTATAAAAGAATACTATGAAAATCTATTCACCAACAAATTGGATAATCCAGAAGAAACGGATAAATTCCTAGAATCATACAACCTTCCCAAACTGAATCAAGAAGAAGTAGAGAATTTGAATAGACCAATCACAAGTAAGGAGATTGAAACAGTAATCAAAAACCTCCCCAAAAATAAAAGTTGAGGAGCATACGGCTTCCCTAGTGAACTCTACCAGACGTTCAAAGAAGTCTTAATACCTATCCTTCTCAAACTGTTCCCAAAAGATGGAAGAGAAGGGGAGGCTTCCTAAGTCATTCTCCAAAGCCAACATTATCTTGATGCCAAACTCAGATAAGGACAACCCAAAAAGAGAAAATCACAGGCTAATACCACTGATGAACATCGATGCAAAAATCCTCAACAAAATACTAGCAAATCAAATACATCAATACATTAAAAAGATCATACATCATGATCAAGTTGCTTTCATTCCAGGATTGCAGGGATGGTTCAACATCCTCAAATCAATCAACGTGATACACTGCATTAACAAAATGAAGAAGAAAATTCAAATTATCATCTCAATAGATGCTGAGAAAGCATTTGACAAGATCCAACATCCTCTTATGATAAAAAGTCTAAATAAGTTAAATGAGTATAGGAAGAAAATACCTCAACATAATAAACACCATATATGACAAACCCACAGCTAATATCATTCTCAATGGAGAAAAACTGAAACCTATCCCTCTAAGAACATGAACCAGACATGGATGCCCACTATCACTACTCTTATTTAACATAGTATTGGAGGTCCTAGCCAGAGCAATCAGGCAAGGAAAAGAAATAAAAGGGATTCAAAGTGGAAAAGAAGAATCAAAACTGCCACTATTTGTAGATAACATATTTTTATATATAGGAAACTCTAAAGAATCCACTAAAAAACTTCTGGAAATAGTAAATGAATACAGTCAACTTGCAGGATACAAAACCAACACGCAAAAATCTGTTGCATTTCTATACCCTGACAACGAAGTAGCAGAAAGACAAATTAAGAATACAATCCCATTTACAATTTCAACATAAAGAAGAAAATACCTAGGAATAAACGTAACGAATGAGGTGAAAGATCGGTACACTGAAAACTATAAAACATTGTTAAAAGAAATTAAAGACACAAAGAAATGGAAAGATATTCTGTGCTCTTGGATTGGAAGAATTAACATCGTTAAAATGTCCATACTTCCTACAGCAATCTACAGATTCAATGTCATCTCTATCAAAGTTCCAACAACATTTTTCACAGAAATAGAACAGAGAATCCTAAAATTTATAGGGAACAACAAAAGACCGCGAATAGCCAAAGGATTCTTGAGAAAAAAAGAACAAAGCTGGAGATATCACATTCCCTGATTTCAAAATACACTACAAAGCCATAGTAACCAAAACAGCATGGTACTGGCAAAAAACAGACACACAGATCAATGGAACAGAATCGAGAGCCCAGAAATAAACCCATACATTTATGGACAGCTAATATTCGACAAGGGAGCCAAGAGCATACGATGGAGAAAGGAGAGTCTCTTCAATAAACGGCGTTGGGAAAACGGGAGAGCCACATGCAAAAGAATGAAAGCAGACCATTCCCTCACACCATGCACAAAAATCAACTCGAAATGGATTAAAGACTTGGATGTAAGACCCAAAACCATGAAACTTTTAGAAGGAAACATAGGCAGTACGCTCTTTGACATTGGTCTTAGCAGCATATTTTCAGGTACCGTGTCTGACTGGGCAAGGGAAACAAAAGAAACAATGAACAAATGGGACTACATCAAACTAAAAAGCTTCTGCACAGCAAAGGAAACCATCAACAAGATAAAAAGACAACTTAACAATTTGGAGAAGATATTTGCAAACCATATATCAGAAAAGGGGTTATATCCAAAATATACAAAGAACTCATACAGCTCAACAACAACAAAAAAAACTAACAACCCGATTAAAAAATGAGCAAAAGATGTGAACAGCGATTTCTCCAAAGATATACGGATTGCCAACAGGCACATGAAAAGATGCTCAACATCATTAGCTATCAGGGAAATGCAAATCAAAACTACAATGAGGCATCACCTCACTCTGGTCAGAATGGCTATAATTAACAAGACAAGAAACAACAAATGTTGGAGAGATTGTAGAAGGATGGGAACTCTTGTACACTGCTGGTGGGAGTGCAAACTGGTGCAGCCACTATGGAAAGCAGTATGGAGTTTCCTCAGAAAATTAAGAATAGATCTACCATATGACCCAGCTATTCCACTGCTGGGTATTTATCCAAGGAACTTGAAAACACAAAGGCATAAAGATACCTGCACCTCTATGTTCACTGCAGCATTATACACAATAGCCAAGACTTGGAAGCAACCTATGTGCCCATCAAGGGACGAATGGATAAAGAAGATGTGGTATTTATACACGATAGAATACTACTCAGGCATAATAAATGATGAAATCCGGCGATTTATGACAACATGGATGGACCTTGAGGGTATTATGCTGAGTGAAATAAGTCAGAGGGAGAAAGTCAAATACCATATGATCTCACTCATAAGTAGAAGATAAAAACAACAATCAAACACATAGCAACCGAGAATGGATTGGTGGTTACCATGGGTGGTGGGAGGGCAAAAGGGTTGATTAGGCTCACATGTGAGGGGATGGACTGTAATTAGTTTTTGAGTGGTGAACATGATGTAATCAACACAGAATTTGAAATACATTACAACGTACATCTGAAATCTATATAATGTTATAATCCAATGTCACTGCAATTAATTAATTAATAACAGAATACCCTTCAGGTCATATCAAGTTAGGCCAAAGTGTCTAGACCTTTGTATTCCTTCATCAATCAGTCATTGCTTTGGGCTACCCTGGGAAAGGGTGTGATATTCAGCATGGTGGCTACAGACCAACTTCCTACTCTGGGCCTCCCTCAAAACTAGCAGGCATTCGTGTCACCTGGTATATATGGGTTGAAGCAGAATCTCAGGTGTGGAATATGCTGCTGATAAAAACTGAAAAGCCTTACCTGGCATATACTTTCTTATTTATTATGGGAGATATAAGATGCAATAATTTGTCTTTTATTTTGTGTGTGATGTGCCAACATGCTCCTAATCAGTGGACACAAAAAACTTTTCTGAAAATCAGGCAGGCCCCTGAAATTTAGAAGGGTTTATCTACCATCCTCTGGGGTGCGTATGTTTTACCAAGCCTAATTGTGCTATTTATTTTGTGTTCTTGTATGTTATAGTCAGTCAGATGCAGCCACAGGTGGAGACACAGGAGATCCTTGGGAAATCAAAGTTTATTATACTCACAGTTCGTAGAAAGAGGTTGGACAGCATGCCATGCAGAGCCACATGGAAAAGCACCAGTGATGGTCAGGAGGCAAAAGGATCAAGACCAAGGTGAGAGATTAGGCCATAGCCATTACTGGAGTTTCCAAAGGAAGATCAAAGTAAACACTTTAGGATTGGCTAGTTTGAACAATTTTAGTGCGCTCTCAGCTATAGGGATGGTCCCTAGCTTTCTGGACCTGGCCATGGGGTGATTAAAGCAGAGGAATTTTGCCTTCTGGTGTTTATGGACCAAAGAGAAGAATGAATCTGGATTGATTAGTTTGCATATCAAAAGCATGCTCCTGGCTAAGCTCTTGCAATCTTCTGGTTGTCTGCTTTCTCTGCCTTTCCACTGAAGGAAATTAGAGTATCATTGCATGCTATCTAGTAAGCTTTTTGACTTTGACACTTAGCTTACAATTGGCAATTAATTGCTCTCACCTTTTCATTTTCTTTTTCCATATTATCCATCTAGTCTATCAATAGTCACTCAATTCCATTGCCACTATAGTTAGTATTTCCCATATTTTTCTCAAATGCCTAGTATATCACACAAGCAAATACATCACGTTTCATTATTTCATCATCCACAATTCATCGTCATAATTCATCCAATTAATAATTGGATCTTCATCTTCCCCAGAGATTATCTTTGCTTCCTACACCAGTAATGGTGGGGCCTTCTTTGCCACCTGACCAGAGAGGAGAGAATGATCAGGTGCCAAAACCCAATTTTAATGGTTGTTTTTGTTGTCATTGTTCTTCATCTCCTATACCAACCATTACACATTGGGTTTCATGGGAAGCAAATGCAAAGACAGTGTTTATTATGCAGGATATTTATTAAGGAGTACCCTTGCAATCAGCGCATGTGGAAGGATTGAAGAAAAAGCAAGAGTGCACAGAGGAATAGGTTGAGCTGTGATGCAGGACTAAGGACAATTTGGACCAACACCACAGGGGGTTCTGGAGCTAGAATGGCCCTTAAGAGTTGTTCCGAGTTTGCCCAATATGGTCAGGCCTTTGTAGTCTTACTTCAATCTCTCATTGGATGTGGGTCACCCCAGGAAGGGGCAAAACCTTGGATAAGGAGGCTTTCTGCAGCTGAGCAATCCCTAAAGGGACTGACAGCACCCCTAGCAGCTGGGACAAAAAATCCTTCACTGAAGGGGGACCTGGGCAGCACATGCAGTATCCACCACTCGCTGTACTGTCTTACCTAATACTATGTTAGCCAAGTTATGTCTAATCTCAGATGATCTAGGATTTTCCTTATCAAGGAATGTTACTGAACTGGCAGGTACATATTCTTAGAATTCTAATTTGCTTCCAATTAGGCACTTCATTTTTCTACAACACTTGAGATAATTTATGATTTTTCTCCTTTATTTTATCACATGAATTACACTGACTAATTTTCTAATATTGAACCAACCTTGCTGGATGCAATTTGCTCGTATTTTGTCAATGCTTTGTGCATCCATGTTCAGGAAGAACCTTAGTCTGTGGTTTTCTTTTCTTGTATGCCTTTCTTGATTTTAGGATTAGACATGATGGCCTCACAAAAGGAGTTGGGAAGCTGTTCTTGATTTTCTGGAAAAGTTTGAGCAAATTAACAATATTTATTCCATAAATGTTTAGTTGAATTGACCAAGAAAACCATCTGAGCCTGGGTCTTGATTTGTAGGAATGTTTTTAACTATGAATTCAAATTCCTTAATAGATATAGGGCTACTCACGTTGCTAATTTCTTCTTGAGTGAATTTGGTAGACTGGATCTTCAAGGAATTTGTCTATTCTATCTATGTTATCAATACATTGCCAAAAAGTATCCATAATATTCTCTTATCATCATTTTAATGACTGTAGGATCTTTAGTGCTGTTCCCTCTTTCATTCTTGTTATTGGAAATTTTGGTTTAATTTATTTTCTCAATCAGGCTAAATAAAAGTTTGAGAATTTATTAACTTTTGCACAAAACCACTTCCTTTCTTTTCTTTTTTCCTACTGTTTTTCTGTTTTCTATTTAATCAATTTCTGCTTTTTCTTACTTTCTTCTTGTTTCTTGCTTTAGGTTGAAACTGCTCTTTCTTTTCTAGTTTTTGAGGGTAGAAACATAAATAATTGATCAGAGACTGTGTTAGATTTCTATTACTGCCCTGACAAATTGCCACACATTTAGCAGCTAAAACAGCACAAATATATTATCTTATAGTTCTGTAGATGAAAGTTCCAACTCAGGTATCACTGGACTAACATCAGCATCTCAGTAGGACTGTGATCCTTTCTGACGGCCTAGGAAATGATCCCTTTCCTTGCTCATTTGGATTCATGTTGGAATTCACTTTTCTGTAGCTATTCAACTGAGGTCTCAGTTTCCTTGCTTGCTGTCAGCTAAGGGCCATGCCCAGCTTCTAGAGGCCACTGCATTCCTTGGCCCATGGTGGCTTTTCTCTATCTTGCCCATAATGAAAGTTCAAGTCCCTCTCACACTTTGGATCTCACCCTTGCCTCCCCCTTCTCTTCCTTCTCCAACCCGTCTCCTATTCCACCTTCTGTCCATTTGTCTCTCTCTAATCCATTCTTCTGCTTTTCTCTACATTTTTTATAAGAACTTGTATCATTAGATTGGGTTCACCTGGTTAGTCCAATATAATTTTCCCATTATAAAGTCAGCTGATCAGCAACCTTAATTCCATCTGCCATGTAAGGTAACATATTTGCAGGTTCGGGGATTAGGCTGTAGACATCCTTAGGGACAGTTATTTTGCCCACTACAAAAGCCTTTCTTCCTTATAAATATAAGCACTTAACTGAAAATTGCACTCAGTTTGAATTGTCTGATATGTTTTTGTGTGTTTTATGTTCACTTATTCAAATCAAAATATTTTCTAATTTTTCTTGTGATCTCTTCTGTGACCTGTGCGTTATTTAGAAGAGTGTTGTTTCTTTTCCAAATATTTGGGGATTTTCCAGTATCTTTGTGGTTTCTAGTTTAGTTCCATTTTGATCATGGAATATATATAGTCTTTAAAATTCAAACATATATATATTTAATATTTGACTATATATCTTTCAAATTTAAATATTTATATATGCTTTTTAATTTCTTGAGGTCTATTTTAAGGCAAAGAATGTGAGCAATCTTGGGGACTGTTCTGTAACAAATTCTAAGGGTAAAGAAAAAATATCACATAGTGTTTACAAGATACACATGTAAAACATAAATATGCAGAAAACTTGAAAGTAAAGTGATGGAATGAGATATACTAGGCAAATCCCACTCAGCAGAAAGCTAAATTAGTTATGTTAACATCAGACAAAAGAGACTTTGACAGAAAGCATTCATTGAGGTTGAAAGGGTCACTACATAATGATAAAAGGTCAAATTTGCCAGGAATATATAACAATTCTAACGTTGTGTGACAACAATATAACCCCAAAACACAGAAAGTAAAAATTGATGAATATGGAAAAATAGAAAAGAAATTCTATCATCACAGTAGGAGATTTCAACTTACTTCTCTCAATTGTCAGTAGATAAAACCAACAAATATAGTAAAAATATAGAATATTTGAAGAATAAAATGTTTTCTTTACTGAACATATGTAGACACCTTGCTGTCAACGAGAAAAAATACATTGTTTTTAAAAACATACTGAACACAGTCATGAAAATTTAACATGTATTCTACAACAAAGAACCTTCAACTGATTGCAAACTATTGGTGTGATAAAGACCAGTGCAGATGCGAGAATTTAAAGTAACCCAAAGAAGCCCTTCTGTTGAACAACTGTTCTAATTGCCTGTACCAGGTAAGAGGAAAGCAGGGAATTTTCTGTAACCAGCATGATTCTTTCGGAGATACTATTAGATTGCCCTTAAGTCTGCTGGAAGGAGAAATAAGAAAATGGCTATAACTTGTAGAAAACAGATAAAAAGAAGGTACTGCAGATGATACAGTTTTAATTATAATCTTATATAAAAATGTAATGTATTAAAATTATTATGTATGAAATTCACAAATGGACACCAAAAGATTGCAATGTGTTGCCTCTTAAACACCTAAATGTTCCTAGTTCTTTTAGATTTGGCAAAAGTCATAATCTGTCAGTGCCGCTTTATGCTTCCCCCAAAGTCAGTGCCTCTCCTGACTCCTTTCCTGAGGACTCTGAAATGCTGCCCTTCGTTTCCTCACTTTTGGACATGGCAGATCTATGTGTCTCTGAGTGAGGCACCAACTTAGGCAGCACGATTATTCTGCTGAGCCCTCTTTGTCGATCTGCCTATTTCATTAACTTTCTATGTCTACCTGGGTTATTGGCACTGAATTGATGGCTCTCCACATGCAGCAGCTTGAAAAATACTCTCCTTCCCATGTCCACCTCCAAATTCATGTTAATGCATCACCAAAGTGCAGTATTTAATTATCATTAATTAGAACTTCATACACTTAGAGTCCAACATTAAGAAAACCTATTAGTCCACCCTGAACATGATCTGAATCTTCCTTACTCCCTTTGTTCTTTTCATATAGACATCCCCTCTCAGAAAACTTGGCATTAAGTGACAGTCTTCAAGGCCTCCAGTTAAATAAGTAATTAAGTCCAAATTCTAATGTCTAAGTAAAGACAGCTATTTCTTCTCATTGAATGAGTTTACTGGGCTTTTGCTTTCAATATTGTGCCCTTTCTCTTCAATTATGAAATAATCCTAAATCACATGGTTTGAGCCTTTCCTAAGGATCTTTATGCCCTCCATACAGGGCTTTTTCATCACACTACCAGTATGTTCTTGCCTTTGATTTTGCCACTGAGACAATAAAGAGAACCCCTATCTTTACCCAACGTATCCCTAGGATGGGATCTCTACAATGCATTGCACAGTGAGCAAAGGACTTTGGAGAGTTCCCTCATGTGGTTGCCTGGACTAGGCAATGTGATACCTAACTACACCTGTGTGAGAGAGAGCAGGTCTGTAGCGGTTATTGCAGGAACCACATGGGCCATTTCAGCTCAGATGGGGACACTGCTGGAATGCTACAATTACTCACAGGTAAGGTGTGATGGGGTGGGGAGGAATGGAATCTTTCCTCCTTGGGTGCTGCTCCTAGGTGCCTAAGAAAAGTAAGAAGAAACAAGAGAGTTCATTTCACAGAGACACAAATATAACACAGAGTTTGTGTGAGAGGGAGTGTGTGTGTGTGTGTGTCCGTCCTTTATTTGAGTAGGGGTGGGTGTCTTGGCTACCTATTGTCACAACAATATTAATGCTGTGGGACAAAACTTCCTAAAGATGAATGACTTAAAACAATTATTTGTTCTCATTCGTGCACATGTGAGCCATGGGTCAGCTTGCTTGCTCTGCTTCAAGATGTGGATTTGACTGAGCTTAGCTCCATGCTATGTCTTGAGCTCAAGTTTTCTCCACCTGTGTCGATTCTGAGGCCCAGACTAGAGCAGAAGCGGCTACCCAGCAGAAACTCTTTTCATCTCAACGGTGGAAGCTTAACAGGGCAAGCACAACTGGACAAGCATGTTTCAAACCCTTGCTCACTCATTTTTACTAATATC
>NW_025795120.1:0-1848 GCF_021613505.1 Equus quagga
AACCCCTGGATAGCAGAGGAGCTGCGATGCAGCCCAGTGCCAGGACAGCACCGGTGTAAGTACAACATTGGAGACAGTGTAACGAAGGGCCACCCTCTGTGATAACTGGTCCCTGATTTGAGCATTTGATGGAGGTGGCATGTGGGGAGTACATATACTGAATCTGCTTCATCAAAGGCCCATGCAACCACAGTTGCTACTCCTGGAGAAATTTTCTGGTGATGCAGAGGCTGACCCTCCTTTCTCCTTAAGGCATCCATAACACGTATGAAGTTTAATCAAAAAAACGCAGGTGGGCAAAGTAAGTTAATTTTTATGCTGAACCTCCATTCTACCGGTATGGTGGATGTTCACCCCTTTCCCGGAGTTTGTGGCTAAATTCTTGAGCAGTTGTGTGGTGCTAAGGATTTACATAGGCCCCATCTGGCCCTGAGTCACCTGTGCTCACCGATGTCCCCTAAGATGTCTATTGTCTGGTCCACATTCTTCAGTTCATGTGTGTCCCCACTGAGAAGGCCCTTGTCCTTTCAGGCCCATCAGCCATCTTGACCACCTCAGATTCTCCTGACTCTGTGGCTCAAGGACCCAGAAATTACTCAGCTGCTTCAGTGTCCTGGGGGTGCTATCTGTGGCCCTGCCACCTGTCATACAGATCGTCCCGCTCTGGAGTCTTGCTGGCCTCTCCACCATGAAGTGGGGCACAGTCCCACATTGGGAGACCCCCTCCCCACCGAGCGCTCTTGCTCTCTCCATTTCCCCTCAACAACCTGCGGGGTGAAATCCCTCCCTCTACAGTGGTGGTATTTTGCCTGAGGAACCATCACTATTATTATTTCGAAACATTTTTCTTCCACAGTGTCTTCCTAATAAGTCTTTGTGTCTCCACGAAGAAGGGGGACACTGGGCTCTGCCCCAGACAAACTGTGCCCAGCCCGTGGGTGAGACACTCCTCAGGGTCTCTCAGGGACAGCCACTGGACCCTAGGCACTGGGCCAAGTTCTCTCCCCTCTCCTGGGCACTGTGCCCGTCCCTCCTCCTCTCCACTCCAACCAAGGCCCAGCAGAACTTTTGTTGAATTCAGAGAAGCCTCTGAGTGTCTCACTGAGTGGGACGCTTTCCCTGTGGTCTTTGCCTTAAAGGCAGCAAGAACTGTGGGCTAGCTCCTGCCCCCAATCTCCAGCCTCATCTGCTTCTTCCTCAGTTGTTGTCCTGTCCCTGGGCCTCGGCTGTCTGCCATGGCAGAGGTTAGGGGTCAGTGGGGTCTAGAATCCTGGGGGACCCTCAGGGCTCCTGCTTCTGCTCCCCGTTGTCTCCTGAGACCTTCCCAAGCACACCTCACTTCCACACATTTGGCTGAGAGTTTACGGCTTCATGGGTGAAGACTTCCATGAAATGTCAATCACTCCTCAAAGCACAGCCAACAAAGACACTTACAGGCCCTCAATACTTAAGAGAGGTCTTTGAACTATATCTTGTTCCCTCCAGCTTTGCTGTGGGATCAGAATCCCCTCCTGAATTTGGTTTGCATCAAGCCCAGCTCCCTGAGCATTTGGTGACTACTGGGGCCCTCGGTCTTGACTACCTCAGATAGAGATGTTCCTGCCTGATGGCCCGTGACACCTGCCAAGTGCCACTAGGGCTGCCAGTTCTGGTAAAAACCTCTCTGCCCTGGAGGCAGACCCCTGGCTGCTGCTTTTGGAATTGCTCCTTCTCTCTCCTGGAAGAGGGTCCATTCTTCTAGAAATTCCAACTCTGGAACGGAAGACTTAAAAATTCCCCTCCGTGCCCCTCTTTTTCTGCATTTCCTAGAAATGAGGAATTCATCTGGTCTGCAGCCTCTACCAGTCT
>NW_025795121.1:0-8005 GCF_021613505.1 Equus quagga
CTGCTGTCAGTTTGGGTCTTAGCACAGATTAAATGAAAAACAGAGGTCTCTTCAACATTAGCTTCTTTTCACAAAGCCACGAGTGTGGGGTGGCTTGTTTCGTTCTCTGGGATCCTGCAGTCTCAGTTAACTTGTTGGCCTAGTCGTGTCATAAGCCATTTGGTGCCTAGGTTGCTTCTTTTGGTGTAAGTAGGTGCTAACGTCTGGCAGCCTGTGTGTATTTTCTAGGTCTCAAAGTACAAAAGGATCTGAATTATCCTCTTAAAGGAACATACTCCACTTTTTAAATAAAGCTCTCTATTATAAGGCTATCTTGTTTGTGAATCCCTGTTAGAGAAGGAGCAGCACAATCGGGAAATGACGTCATGCAATTCTGGGGACTCATTTTTGCAGCTCTGCCTCTTTGGCAGTGGAGGATGATGTCTGTGTAGTGGAAGAAGAGGCATGGGTTTATGTGATAAATTGTGGTCATAGTGGGTAGAGGGTAAAAGAAACATAAGATTGAAAGGTCTTATTTGGAAGTAGTTTAAAGTTGTCTTGTCTTCTGTTTTTGTTTTTGGATAAACTAATCATCTTAAAATTCTTTTTGTTTGACAAATTTTATAGTCTTTATTCACAAACTCACCATTTTCCTTCTTGTTTTCTCTTCTCTCCTTAGGTATTCCAGCATCTTCAGGAAACAGTTTAGACTCTCTTCAAGATGACAATCCTCCGCACTGGCTAAAATCCCTTCAGGCCCTCACAGAGATGGACGGCCCCAGTGCTGCTCCATCCCAAACCCACCACAGCGCCCCCTTCAGCACACAGATCCCTCTGCACAGAGCCGGTTGGAATCCGTACCCTCCTCCTTCAAATCCTTCCAGCTTCCACTCCCCACCCCCAGGCTTTCAGACAGCCTTCAGACCCCCCAGCAAAACCCCCACAGATTTGCTACAGAGTTCAACACTGGACCGCCATTAGGGAAGGAGGAGGAACCATTAGAAAACGCAGGATTTGTCCCACCCTGTTTTCTCCCTCTCAGCCCACCCACAGCTCCTTTCTCATCTCTTATGTTCTGAAGAATCCACTTCCTGATCAATTTTTTTTTTCTCCCTAACCCAGATGCAATGCGATCACAGGGTCATTACCATCTGTTTTTATTGTAAAAGTTTCTGTTGATCCAGCATTTGAGTGACACTGTTGAATGTTTCTTCAAAATGCCTTTTTAAGGAGGAAAAAAAATCAAAGGGCAGTCTCGATACTTAGAAAATTACTGTTTGTCTGTTGCGCATAATAATGACATAATCTGCTTAGCAGAAAATGACGATTAATCTATAGGAAAGGTCAAGTAAATGCATTATCAACTGCAGAAGTTTGAAAACCAGGTTAATTGACATGAGATTGCTAAGCAAGTGCATGGGGGAAAGCAGTGGTCCTGGCATACATCTTGTATTCAGCTTCTCACTATTGTAGGGAAAACGCTTTTAATTTAATTTAATTTTTAATTCTTTTGGCAAGTTGATGCAGAGGATTTGATTGTGTCATTAAGCAAAAGAATTTATTGGATGTTGGTGGAAAGACAAATTGATCTGTAGTAGTAACTGGCCTAGTGCTAAAGAGGTTATCAGGACGGGAGAAGTGATTTTTATAAAGGAGAAAAAAGTTTTGGCTTTAGATTTAAAGTAAATTCAAATGTTTTAAAGAAAAAAAGTATTCACAGATTTAATTCCTACTCATAATATAAAAGCTGAAATGTAAGTGATTTCTTCAGTCATTCTCTGTCAGAATCTTTTTTTCTTTGACCCTAAAGTCACCTGACGAGGGCGCTCTGAGATAGCACTGCTCTGGGGCCATCTGATCACCATCAGGAACAAATCTCTGACCTCCTTGCCTGCAGCTTTTACTTAACCCTGTAGTTTCTGGACGTTTGTGCAGTATTGAGAAGACAGGAGAAAAGAAAACAGAAACCTGGTTATAACCTGATGCTAAAACTAAAAACAAGGAAATGTACCTCTTTCTTCAGAATTAAAACTAAAATCTTAAATAAAACAGAAAACTTGATGATGACCCTTGGGTTGTTCTTGTCTTTGTTTCCCTGTTTTATTGCATGTAAGTTTGAAACACTTTGTGGTAGCAGTCATCAGATGTTTCCATTGATTTTACATCTTCAACCATTGGGGGGAGGGCTTAGAAGAAGAAAGTAGAAAAAAGTCCACTTTCTTGTCCGTCACTGCCATCTTTGAAGACCAGCCCAGCTTGTCCTCCCGCGTTCCTCTTCCAGTGGCTTTCAGTAGAAGACACCTTCTCGTGCTGTGTAGTATGCAGGCCAGACCTTCCTCACTGAGAAGCCTCACATGCCAGGAAGGAGCAGACGGGCTGTCCTGTGCTGAGATGTTGCTTGTCTTGGGGAGACCTGGTGGGAGCAGCAGCCAGCGTGCCACACAAGGAGCAGCACCTCGTGCGCGTGCCGTGATGGGAAAGAGACTGGAAAACACTGGTGTAGACAACCCACAGATAAATCTTTATGACCGACCGTTTTAGGGGTACCTAATGATGGAGAGATGGTCACTCCACTCACCAGAAGAGGGGAGAGGGCAGAAATGAGATGTTGCCTGCCAGATTCCTAGGAATCTGAATGCTTTGGATTGCATTCAGAAGTCCAAAGCTGGAGCTGGCGTATTTTCAGCCTCATTTGTTAAGGGAATCTTGGTAGGATGAATTAGGTAGATCTTCTAAATCTTACATCCTGTGCTCAAATTGATTTTCTCCTTCTTACCTTTACTTTAATGTACTTCAATTTGGTACCAAAAGAAACACAATAGCAGCAACTTCAACACAGTGTTTGAAAAATATAAACAGGATAGGCTTGAATGTCACTATAGATGTTGCGGATGAATAGTAAATTGTTTTTTAAAAAATTAACCAAAGTCTTACTGTGGTAGAGAGGAGAGGACTAGTACCTGCAGGCTCTCTTTGACCTGTGACCTTTGCTTCTGTCTCCTGAATCTTGACACTGCTGCAGAGTGATGGGCCGACACACAGGTGATGTTCAGGTGGCAGTGAATTGTACTCAAGGCTTTTGGGTGGGCAGGCGGTTTGTTTATTCCTGAGATATGAGTATATCAATAAAACTGTCGCTTTTTCTGTAAAAGGAGGGAAATTCTTCCTTGCGAGGCTGTGCTGTGATTGTATGTTTAATGAATCATACATACAGAGACTTTATAAAATGTGTAATATCATTTAAAGAAGAATAAAGCAATAAAAACCTGTGTGCCACCACCGAGGTTAAAAATAGAATCCGCAGTATCCTAAAAGACCCCTCTCTGCTCCCTCTGATTATACTTCCTTTTCTTTTCTCACCATCCGTAAATAACAATTATCTTGATTTCTGTGTTAATCTTTCTTTTCTATAGAGTTTTGCCACTTACGTATGTAATCCTGAATAATAATACATTGTTAATTTTAGAAAGTTGAGTAGTAAACTAAACCTAGCTGTGTAAGGAAAAGGGCAATATCGTCACAATTAGATCAAGTGTTTTAGGAGAAGATAAGCTAAACAGAGTTTCTGGGTCATAGTTTGACTTAGCTTCTCTGATAATTTATAAGATCCAATTTTGGGGAAGACACTGGGGGTGAGCTCATGGGTAAATCCTGGAAACCAGGGTTCAGCACAGTCAGGGCGTCTGACTGGGCTGTCGTGTGGGCCAGGTCCTGGATGTGTGGTAGACACAGATTGGAAAGAGTGGGCTGCTTTCTGTTTTCAGTGTCTACACTCACCATGGCTCATCTCCAGTCCTCTGGAGTGGATCGAGGCACAACCTGTGGGAGTAGGTGGTTTAAAGTAAGCATCAGCTGATCAATTCACCAGGGCGTGGAGGGGAGAACAGATTTTTCATTAGGTTTGGTCAAAATCAGATAAGTACAGAAAAAATTCTGGACCAAACTGAGTCAGGCAGTCTGTTAGAAAGATAGCAGTGGGAAGCTTGGTCCTGACAGCCCTCGATATGTCTGTCTCTCGGGTCACAGTACTCCGATCTGGTGCACAGCTGTCATTCCTGCCATTTCCCTTCACCTCCCTCCTTCCTTGGGTCTTGTTTTCTCTATATTCTGATATGACATAGGCTAGCCTTTTTTAGAATATTTTAAATCTCTAATTTTGTTAGAGTGACATCCTCCAGTAAGAAAGGTGTGTGGGAGATAAATATCTCAGTAATTTGCCTCTCTGAAATTATTCTGTCTCAGTTGGCATTTCAGTGGGTACAGGATTTAAGTTGTAGATATTTTTTTCCTTCAGAATTTTGAAGACATTACTCTATTATCTTGTTGCTTCCAGTATTGCTGTTAAAATACCCGAAGCCATCTGATCCTTTATAAGTAACCCTTTTTCCTCCCCCTCTGGAAGCTTGTAGAAGTTGTGTCTTTTGTGTTCTGAAATTTAACCATCATGTTCCTTGGCGTGGCTCCATGTTAATCTATTGTGGACACAGTGGACACGTAATAAACTTTTAAAATCGGGCAACTTGTGTCCTTCAGTTCTGGGAAATTTTCTTGGCTTATTTCATTAGTGAATTTCTGGCGCTTATTTTCTCTGTTACCCCATTTTCAATATCAGACCATCTGGACTTCTCTTCTGCTTTTCTTTTTTCCAATTTTCTATCTCTGTCTTTTGCTCTTCTTTCTGGGAAGTTTAATCTCAACTTTATAATTTTATTCTTGTGTTGTTTCTGTTTCTCCAAGTTTTTATTTGTTTGTTTGCTTTTCTCTCTCTGTTCCATAGTAGAGACTTCTCAGATCCCTGGTTATCTTTGGTCATCTGCTCAGGAATAAGACTAAAAAGCTGATGGGAAGCTTTGAAAACATGACTATGGCTTGCTAACTTTGAGCTTCACTGTTGGAAGGTCTGGATGGGCTTTCATTTGAGGAACTCCTATTGTCAATATCTTTAGGCCTTTTCTCTTGGGCTGGTCAGATTCCACAGAGAAGAGTCTTACAATGACTGGCCTAGAGGGGAAGGGTCTGACTGCCAAGCTGTATTAGTGGTCCCTGTGTTCACTATGCATGTATTTACTTAATCCCTCTGTTTTGAGCTCTTTCCTCTCTCGAGATTGTCTCCAAATTTCTGCCCATTTAGGAGAATTGTGGTTGTAGTATGGTGTGGAGTTTGGGAATGAATCTAGGGAACTAACTTCTTAAAACACCTTTCTCAGTTATCTTTCTAAGATCGCCCCACCCCCCACATGCTTTATCCCTGGTTCTAGGGAGGTACCTGGCACTGCACTCTTGAGGATTCTGTGGTATAAACTGGGTTGAGTCTTAGCTTTCCTCACCATTAGCTTGAGGTTGGCCTCTCTCAGTTCAGCCAAATAAGTTCCCTCAACCATCTGCTTTCTAGGTCACCACATTTTACTCTGTTTCCTCTCACGTGCCCCCTGCTTTTTTCTTTACTCTAATTTTAGTAGACCTTTAGGAAGAAATGAAATTAAATATGTAGATTTAATCTACCATCTTAGCCCATATTTGTGCCTTGATTTTGTAAGCTGACAGGCGTAGCTTGTCTGGCAATAAGGTCGAGGGATCTTCATGCTGTTGGCCAGTGAGCGCTAGCTGCCATGTCGTATAGTCCTTGATTTGAATGGCTCCTGCCCATGGGCTTGTTTTGTTTGAAGTGGTTTCTCTCTTTTTAACATCCTCTTTTCCAGTGAAGCTCCTCTGATTTACAGTCAACAGTTTGTTTTCCAAAAGGACATCGTACAGGGGACTATTTTAATGGTTAAATTTTAGTCCAGATGTTAAAGGCAGGTTTTGCTGCAGCTTTGGTGGGAGGGATTGCAAGTCAGATGGATGTGGCTCATTTTCTAGGCTGCACTGCATTAGAACCATTCTAGAAATTGCAGAAGAGGAAAAAATAGCCTATCCTTAACTATATGTGAATTGTATTTTGTGATTAGATAACAAGTGTCAACCCTGTATTTCCACGGGGATTATGCTGTGATGACCCAATACAGAGCTGAATGCAGTTAGTGCTCTCCAACAAGGTTTGCCTGAACTTGACGCCATGGCACACACTGCACATGTTACTGAGTTTTCTATCAAGTTTTACCAATATTGTTTGATTTAAGGTCCTTATTATATTTACGGTATGTAAACTTTAAAAAGTTGGACAGTTTATATGCCTTAAACATAGTTGTGAGACATATTCTTTGATATGTAGCTATTTCTGCCCAAGTGGTGAAAGATGACTGAGGTCATTAGCATGAACGCTTTAGAAAGACAAATACCTATTTTGTCGCAAAAATCAGTATTCACTTCTTTGTGCTTATTGACAGATTGTTAATTGAGTTCAGATACAGCCTCCAGGCACTTAGGTAGTTGCCTGCCAGGAAGAGCTACCTTTGAAAATACGTTTCCAAAGTTGTTTCTGAACAAATTGATTTAAAGAAATGAGTGTATGATTAGAAAAATCCCTTTAAATGAAGAACTAATTACTTCTATTGGTAGTAACCCAAATAATTTTGGAAAGAACATAAACATTAGCCCAAAAGTTCAGTGTGCACCTAATAAGAATTGGCCATTCTAAATATATTCCTCATTTGATCCATCTCTCCGGGAAACTGTGTGTAGAAGGCAGGTGTTTGTAAGTATCCTCATTGCCCCCTCCTTCCAGAGCTTCCCTTCATGGTTGAAAGAAGTAGATGAACAAGACCAATAGAAAGTAAGAGGCCAAATAGAATTTTTTTTATTTCGGTTGAGTGGTTTAAACACTCTAAAGTTCAGAAATAATTAAGAGCATTAAAGAGAAACAATGATCTATGGCTTTCTTATTTTCAGCTTGAGTATTTCAAAACTAAAATACTGTTAATAAAATGCCTGGTATATTATATCCAGTCTAGAAGGTTTTTAAAAATGTTGATTCAGTAGCATGAATTTCTCAGCTTTTATTGGTCTCCATAATATGCAAAAAGTAGAGAAATAGGCCCCCAAAGTTGGGTTTTTGTCCTGGGTCACACAGATTTAATAGCAGAGCTAGAACTAACTGCTCCCTGTCCTCCACTACGTTTGTCCGAGACTTTGGCCTCTGTTCCAAAGTTCCAAGTGCTGCGCCAGCTTTCTTGTTTATATTTATAAAATGACTACGATGAGGGTGGTATTATCTGTGTCCACCTTATTTTAGCTAAGTGGTGGTGCAAGAAAGATTATGAAGAGATACTGTATTTATCTCAAATCAGAGTGTGAGTCAAAGGTTGGTTGGGAAATAGAAGCTTTAGAGACTTCTTCACTATTTCGTGCTTATATTGAGTTTTGTTTACAGTGAATTTAGACTACCAAGTTAGCCAGTGTCTTCTGGATTTTGTACAGGTAAGGAACAAGGACAAGGTAATTGTCTTCAAATGTCTGAAGGACAGTTATGTAGGAGAGGAAATAGGATGAAGGACACAACTGGGACTAAGATGTGAAAGAGATTGGGTTTAATTTAGTCTAACTTTTTTCCAAACATCTACTTTGGGCTGGGCATTGTGCCAGTTGTTCAGGGGGTGCAAAGATAAGATGGTCCCTGCTGTCACGCTCTGAGGAAGTTTGTGTGGTCAACTCTAAAACAAGACTGAGTGGGAGTGCCAGAGGTACACAGTGTCAAAGCAGCTCAAAGCAGGAGCCTTGGACAAGCTGAGACTTGGGTAGGGGGACAGCCTGAGCAAAGAAGGTCTCCAAGATGACCTCACATAGGGCGTGGTTAGGGATTGCATCTCAGTCTGGAAGGAACCAGGGCTTTGTGAGGGAACTGTGAGAGGGAGGGCCTGAGGGTGGATTGAGCACTGCTTTTGTTGGAAATGAGCCACTGACAATTTCTAATGAGGGGAGAGACATGCCAGGATTGTGCTTTTAACATATAGAGCCCTAGGCAGGAATGATGAAGATGGGAAGCACGCACGCTGATGTTCTCTGGGTTAATGGAAGAACTCAAGGGATTAGGGTTTGGTCTCAAAAGGGCTGTCCGTGACCCCCTGAAATTGTCTGCAAAAATATGGTA
>NW_025795122.1:0-8005 GCF_021613505.1 Equus quagga
TACCATATTTTTGCAGACAATTTCAGGGGGTCACGGACAGCCCTTTTGAGACCAAACCCTAATCCCTTGAGTTCTTCCATTAACCCAGAGAACATCAGCGTGCGTGCTTCCCATCTTCATCATTCCTGCCTAGGGCTCTATATGTTAAAAGCACAATCCTGGCATGTCTCTCCCCTCATTAGAAATTGTCAGTGGCTCATTTCCAACAAAAGCAGTGCTCAATCCACCCTCAGGCCCTCCCTCTCACAGTTCCCTCACAAAGCCCTGGTTCCTTCCAGACTGAGATGCAATCCCTAACCACGCCCTATGTGAGGTCATCTTGGAGACCTTCTTTGCTCAGGCTGTCCCCCTACCCAAGTCTCAGCTTGTCCAAGGCTCCTGCTTTGAGCTGCTTTGACACTGTGTACCTCTGGCACTCCCACTCAGTCTTGTTTTAGAGTTGACCACACAAACTTCCTCAGAGCGTGACAGCAGGGACCATCTTATCTTTGCACCCCCTGAACAACTGGCACAATGCCCAGCCCAAAGTAGATGTTTGGAAAAAAGTTAGACTAAATTAAACCCAATCTCTTTCACATCTTAGTCCCAGTTGTGTCCTTCATCCTATTTCCTCTCCTACATAACTGTCCTTCAGACATTTGAAGACAATTACCTTGTCCTTGTTCCTTACCTGTACAAAATCCAGAAGACACTGGCTAACTTGGTAGTCTAAATTCACTGTAAACAAAACTCAATATAAGCACGAAATAGTGAAGAAGTCTCTAAAGCTTCTATTTCCCAACCAACCTTTGACTCACACTCTGATTTGAGATAAATACAGTATCTCTTCATAATCTTTCTTGCACCACCACTTAGCTAAAATAAGGTGGACACAGATAATACCACCCTCATCGTAGTCATTTTATAAATATAAACAAGAAAGCTGGCGCAGCACTTGGAACTTTGGAACAGAGGCCAAAGTCTCGGACAAACGTAGTGGAGGACAGGGAGCAGTTAGTTCTAGCTCTGCTATTAAATCTGTGTGACCCAGGACAAAAACCCAACTTTGGGGGCCTATTTCTCTACTTTTTGCATATTATGGAGACCAATAAAAGCTGAGAAATTCATGCTACTGAATCAACATTTTTAAAAACCTTCTAGACTGGATATAATATACCAGGCATTTTATTAACAGTATTTTAGTTTTGAAATACTCAAGCTGAAAATAAGAAAGCCATAGATCATTGTTTCTCTTTAATGCTCTTAATTATTTCTGAACTTTAGAGTGTTTAAACCACTCAACCGAAATAAAAAAAATTCTATTTGGCCTCTTACTTTCTATTGGTCTTGTTCATCTACTTCTTTCAACCATGAAGGGAAGCTCTGGAAGGAGGGGGCAATGAGGATACTTACAAACACCTGCCTTCTACACACAGTTTCCCGGAGAGATGGATCAAATGAGGAATATATTTAGAATGGCCAATTCTTATTAGGTGCACACTGAACTTTTGGGCTAATGTTTATGTTCTTTCCAAAATTATTTGGGTTACTACCAATAGAAGTAATTAGTTCTTCATTTAAAGGGATTTTTCTAATCATACACTCATTTCTTTAAATCAATTTGTTCAGAAACAACTTTGGAAACGTATTTTCAAAGGTAGCTCTTCCTGGCAGGCAACTACCTAAGTGCCTGGAGGCTGTATCTGAACTCAATTAACAATCTGTCAATAAGCACAAAGAAGTGAATACTGATTTTTGCGACAAAATAGGTATTTGTCTTTCTAAAGCGTTCATGCTAATGACCTCAGTCATCTTTCACCACTTGGGCAGAAATAGCTACATATCAAAGAATATGTCTCACAACTATGTTTAAGGCATATAAACTGTCCAACTTTTTAAAGTTTACATACCGTAAATATAATAAGGACCTTAAATCAAACAATATTGGTAAAACTTGATAGAAAACTCAGTAACATGTGCAGTGTGTGCCATGGCGTCAAGTTCAGGCAAACCTTGTTGGAGAGCACTAACTGCATTCAGCTCTGTATTGGGTCATCACAGCATAATCCCCGTGGAAATACAGGGTTGACACTTGTTATCTAATCACAAAATACAATTCACATATAGTTAAGGATAGGCTATTTTTTCCTCTTCTGCAATTTCTAGAATGGTTCTAATGCAGTGCAGCCTAGAAAATGAGCCACATCCATCTGACTTGCAATCCCTCCCACCAAAGCTGCAGCAAAACCTGCCTTTAACATCTGGACTAAAATTTAACCATTAAAATAGTCCCCTGTACGATGTCCTTTTGGAAAACAAACTGTTGACTGTAAATCAGAGGAGCTTCACTGGAAAAGAGGATGTTAAAAAGAGAGAAACCACTTCAAACAAAACAAGCCCATGGGCAGGAGCCATTCAAATCAAGGACTATACGACATGGCAGCTAGCGCTCACTGGCCAACAGCATGAAGATCCCTCGACCTTATTGCCAGACAAGCTACGCCTGTCAGCTTACAAAATCAAGGCACAAATATGGGCTAAGATGGTAGATTAAATCTACATATTTAATTTCATTTCTTCCTAAAGGTCTACTAAAATTAGAGTAAAGAAAAAAGCAGGGGGCACGTGAGAGGAAACAGAGTAAAATGTGGTGACCTAGAAAGCAGATGGTTGAGGGAACTTATTTGGCTGAACTGAGAGAGGCCAACCTCAAGCTAATGGTGAGGAAAGCTAAGACTCAACCCAGTTTATACCACAGAATCCTCAAGAGTGCAGTGCCAGGTACCTCCCTAGAACCAGGGATAAAGCATGTGGGGGGTGGGGCGATCTTAGAAAGATAACTGAGAAAGGTGTTTTAAGAAGTTAGTTCCCTAGATTCATTCCCAAACTCCACACCATACTACAACCACAATTCTCCTAAATGGGCAGAAATTTGGAGACAATCTCGAGAGAGGAAAGAGCTCAAAACAGAGGGATTAAGTAAATACATGCATAGTGAACACAGGGACCACTAATACAGCTTGGCAGTCAGACCCTTCCCCTCTAGGCCAGTCATTGTAAGACTCTTCTCTGTGGAATCTGACCAGCCCAAGAGAAAAGGCCTAAAGATATTGACAATAGGAGTTCCTCAAATGAAAGCCCATCCAGACCTTCCAACAGTGAAGCTCAAAGTTAGCAAGCCATAGTCATGTTTTCAAAGCTTCCCATCAGCTTTTTAGTCTTATTCCTGAGCAGATGACCAAAGATAACCAGGGATCTGAGAAGTCTCTACTATGGAACAGAGAGAGAAAAGCAAACAAACAAATAAAAACTTGGAGAAACAGAAACAACACAAGAATAAAATTATAAAGTTGAGATTAAACTTCCCAGAAAGAAGAGCAAAAGACAGAGATAGAAAATTGGAAAAAAGAAAAGCAGAAGAGAAGTCCAGATGGTCTGATATTGAAAATGGGGTAACAGAGAAAATAAGCGCCAGAAATTCACTAATGAAATAAGCCAAGAAAATTTCCCAGAACTGAAGGACACAAGTTGCCCGATTTTAAAAGTTTATTACGTGTCCACTGTGTCCACAATAGATTAACATGGAGCCACGCCAAGGAACATGATGGTTAAATTTCAGAACACAAAAGACACAACTTCTACAAGCTTCCAGAGGGGGAGGAAAAAGGGTTACTTATAAAGGATCAGATGGCTTCGGGTATTTTAACAGCAATACTGGAAGCAACAAGATAATAGAGTAATGTCTTCAAAATTCTGAAGGAAAAAAATATCTACAACTTAAATCCTGTACCCACTGAAATGCCAACTGAGACAGAATAATTTCAGAGAGGCAAATTACTGAGATATTTATCTCCCACACACCTTTCTTACTGGAGGATGTCACTCTAACAAAATTAGAGATTTAAAATATTCTAAAAAAGGCTAGCCTATGTCATATCAGAATATAGAGAAAACAAGACCCAAGGAAGGAGGGAGGTGAAGGGAAATGGCAGGAATGACAGCTGTGCACCAGATCGGAGTACTGTGACCCGAGAGACAGACATATCGAGGGCTGTCAGGACCAAGCTTCCCACTGCTATCTTTCTAACAGACTGCCTGACTCAGTTTGGTCCAGAATTTTTTCTGTACTTATCTGATTTTGACCAAACCTAATGAAAAATCTGTTCTCCCCTCCACGCCCTGGTGAATTGATCAGCTGATGCTTACTTTAAACCACCTACTCCCACAGGTTGTGCCTCGATCCACTCCAGAGGACTGGAGATGAGCCATGGTGAGTGTAGACACTGAAAACAGAAAGCAGCCCACTCTTTCCAATCTGTGTCTACCACACATCCAGGACCTGGCCCACACGACAGCCCAGTCAGACGCCCTGACTGTGCTGAACCCTGGTTTCCAGGATTTACCCATGAGCTCACCCCCAGTGTCTTCCCCAAAATTGGATCTTATAAATTATCAGAGAAGCTAAGTCAAACTATGACCCAGAAACTCTGTTTAGCTTATCTTCTCCTAAAACACTTGATCTAATTGTGACGATATTGCCCTTTTCCTTACACAGCTAGGTTTAGTTTACTACTCAACTTTCTAAAATTAACAATGTATTATTATTCAGGATTACATACGTAAGTGGCAAAACTCTATAGAAAAGAAAGATTAACACAGAAATCAAGATAATTGTTATTTACGGATGGTGAGAAAAGAAAAGGAAGTATAATCAGAGGGAGCAGAGAGGGGTCTTTTAGGATACTGCGGATTCTATTTTTAACCTCGGTGGTGGCACACAGGTTTTTATTGCTTTATTCTTCTTTAAATGATATTACACATTTTATAAAGTCTCTGTATGTATGATTCATTAAACATACAATCACAGCACAGCCTCGCAAGGAAGAATTTCCCTCCTTTTACAGAAAAAGCGACAGTTTTATTGATATACTCATATCTCAGGAATAAACAAACCGCCTGCCCACCCAAAAGCCTTGAGTACAATTCACTGCCACCTGAACATCACCTGTGTGTCGGCCCATCACTCTGCAGCAGTGTCAAGATTCAGGAGACAGAAGCAAAGGTCACAGGTCAAAGAGAGCCTGCAGGTACTAGTCCTCTCCTCTCTACCACAGTAAGACTTTGGTTAATTTTTTAAAAAACAATTTACTATTCATCCGCAACATCTATAGTGACATTCAAGCCTATCCTGTTTATATTTTTCAAACACTGTGTTGAAGTTGCTGCTATTGTGTTTCTTTTGGTACCAAATTGAAGTACATTAAAGTAAAGGTAAGAAGGAGAAAATCAATTTGAGCACAGGATGTAAGATTTAGAAGATCTACCTAATTCATCCTACCAAGATTCCCTTAACAAATGAGGCTGAAAATACGCCAGCTCCAGCTTTGGACTTCTGAATGCAATCCAAAGCATTCAGATTCCTAGGAATCTGGCAGGCAACATCTCATTTCTGCCCTCTCCCCTCTTCTGGTGAGTGGAGTGACCATCTCTCCATCATTAGGTACCCCTAAAACGGTCGGTCATAAAGATTTATCTGTGGGTTGTCTACACCAGTGTTTTCCAGTCTCTTTCCCATCACGGCACGCGCACGAGGTGCTGCTCCTTGTGTGGCACGCTGGCTGCTGCTCCCACCAGGTCTCCCCAAGACAAGCAACATCTCAGCACAGGACAGCCCGTCTGCTCCTTCCTGGCATGTGAGGCTTCTCAGTGAGGAAGGTCTGGCCTGCATACTACACAGCACGAGAAGGTGTCTTCTACTGAAAGCCACTGGAAGAGGAACGCGGGAGGACAAGCTGGGCTGGTCTTCAAAGATGGCAGTGACGGACAAGAAAGTGGACTTTTTTCTACTTTCTTCTTCTAAGCCCTCCCCCCAATGGTTGAAGATGTAAAATCAATGGAAACATCTGATGACTGCTACCACAAAGTGTTTCAAACTTACATGCAATAAAACAGGGAAACAAAGACAAGAACAACCCAAGGGTCATCATCAAGTTTTCTGTTTTATTTAAGATTTTAGTTTTAATTCTGAAGAAAGAGGTACATTTCCTTGTTTTTAGTTTTAGCATCAGGTTATAACCAGGTTTCTGTTTTCTTTTCTCCTGTCTTCTCAATACTGCACAAACGTCCAGAAACTACAGGGTTAAGTAAAAGCTGCAGGCAAGGAGGTCAGAGATTTGTTCCTGATGGTGATCAGATGGCCCCAGAGCAGTGCTATCTCAGAGCGCCCTCGTCAGGTGACTTTAGGGTCAAAGAAAAAAAGATTCTGACAGAGAATGACTGAAGAAATCACTTACATTTCAGCTTTTATATTATGAGTAGGAATTAAATCTGTGAATACTTTTTTTCTTTAAAACATTTGAATTTACTTTAAATCTAAAGCCAAAACTTTTTTCTCCTTTATAAAAATCACTTCTCCCGTCCTGATAACCTCTTTAGCACTAGGCCAGTTACTACTACAGATCAATTTGTCTTTCCACCAACATCCAATAAATTCTTTTGCTTAATGACACAATCAAATCCTCTGCATCAACTTGCCAAAAGAATTAAAAATTAAATTAAATTAAAAGCGTTTTCCCTACAATAGTGAGAAGCTGAATACAAGATGTATGCCAGGACCACTGCTTTCCCCCATGCACTTGCTTAGCAATCTCATGTCAATTAACCTGGTTTTCAAACTTCTGCAGTTGATAATGCATTTACTTGACCTTTCCTATAGATTAATCGTCATTTTCTGCTAAGCAGATTATGTCATTATTATGCGCAACAGACAAACAGTAATTTTCTAAGTATCGAGACTGCCCTTTGATTTTTTTTCCTCCTTAAAAAGGCATTTTGAAGAAACATTCAACAGTGTCACTCAAATGCTGGATCAACAGAAACTTTTACAATAAAAACAGATGGTAATGACCCTGTGATCGCATTGCATCTGGGTTAGGGAGAAAAAAAAAATTGATCAGGAAGTGGATTCTTCAGAACATAAGAGATGAGAAAGGAGCTGTGGGTGGGCTGAGAGGGAGAAAACAGGGTGGGACAAATCCTGCGTTTTCTAATGGTTCCTCCTCCTTCCCTAATGGCGGTCCAGTGTTGAACTCTGTAGCAAATCTGTGGGGGTTTTGCTGGGGGGTCTGAAGGCTGTCTGAAAGCCTGGGGGTGGGGAGTGGAAGCTGGAAGGATTTGAAGGAGGAGGGTACGGATTCCAACCGGCTCTGTGCAGAGGGATCTGTGTGCTGAAGGGGGCGCTGTGGTGGGTTTGGGATGGAGCAGCACTGGGGCCGTCCATCTCTGTGAGGGCCTGAAGGGATTTTAGCCAGTGCGGAGGATTGTCATCTTGAAGAGAGTCTAAACTGTTTCCTGAAGATGCTGGAATACCTAAGGAGAGAAGAGAAAACAAGAAGGAAAATGGTGAGTTTGTGAATAAAGACTATAAAATTTGTCAAACAAAAAGAATTTTAAGATGATTAGTTTATCCAAAAACAAAAACAGAAGACAAGACAACTTTAAACTACTTCCAAATAAGACCTTTCAATCTTATGTTTCTTTTACCCTCTACCCACTATGACCACAATTTATCACATAAACCCATGCCTCTTCTTCCACTACACAGACATCATCCTCCACTGCCAAAGAGGCAGAGCTGCAAAAATGAGTCCCCAGAATTGCATGACGTCATTTCCCGATTGTGCTGCTCCTTCTCTAACAGGGATTCACAAACAAGATAGCCTTATAATAGAGAGCTTTATTTAAAAAGTGGAGTATGTTCCTTTAAGAGGATAATTCAGATCCTTTTGTACTTTGAGACCTAGAAAATACACACAGGCTGCCAGACGTTAGCACCTACTTACACCAAAAGAAGCAACCTAGGCACCAAATGGCTTATGACACGACTAGGCCAACAAGTTAACTGAGACTGCAGGATCCCAGAGAACGAAACAAGCCACCCCACACTCGTGGCTTTGTGAAAAGAAGCTAATGTTGAAGAGACCTCTGTTTTTCATTTAATCTGTGCTAAGACCCAAACTGACAGCAG
>NW_025795123.1:0-1182 GCF_021613505.1 Equus quagga
CTGCTGTCAGTTTGGGTCTTAGCACAGATTAAATGAAAAACAGAGGTTTCTTCAACATAAGCTTCTTTTCACAAAGCCACGAGTGTGGGGTGGCTTGTTTCGTTCTGGGAATTTTTTTTTGACATTTCATTAGCGAATTTCTTGCAGTTATTTTCTCTGTTACCCCGTTTTTCAATATCAGATTTTCTTAACTTCTCTTCTGTTATTCTTTTTCCCAATTTTCCATCTCTATCTTTTGCTCTTCTTTCTAGGAAGTTTTGTCTCAACTTTATTGTTTATAGGTTTATTCTCTTTGTGTTGTTTCTGTTTCTCCAAGTTGTTTTTATTTGTTTGTTTGCTTTGATCTCTCTCTTTCATACTAGAGACTTCTCAGATCCCTGGTTATCCTTGGTTATCTGCTCAGGAATAAGACTAAAAAGCCAATGGGAAGCTTTGAAAACATGACTATGGCTTGCCAAATTTGAACTTCACTGTTGGAAGGTCTAGATGGACAATTAGTTGGGGAACGCCTGTTGTCAATATCTTTAGGCCTTTTCTCTTGGGCTGGTCAGACTCCACGGAGGAGAATCTTACAATGAATGGCCTCGAAGGAAGAGTCTGACTGCTGAGCTGTATTGGTGGTCCCTGCATTCATTATGCGTGTATTTACTTAATCTCTCTGTTTTGAGTCCTTTCCTGTGCAGAGATTGTCTCCAAATTTTTGCCCATTTGGGAAAAGTGTGGTTGTACTATAGTGTGGAGTTGGGGAATGAATCTAGGGAACTAATGTCAGGTGTTTTTTTTTCCTTATGCTTGGCCCTGAGCTGACATCTATTGCCAATCTTCCGTTTTTTTCTCCCCAAAGCCCCAGTACATAGGTGTATATCCTAGTTGTAGGTCATTCTAGCTCTTCTATGTGGGACACCACCACAGCATGGCTTGATGAGCAGCGTATAGGTCCACGCCTAGGATCTGAGCCAGCAAACCCCAGGCCCCCAAAGCAGAGCATGCGAACTTAACCGCTCGGCTGCAGGGTTGGCCACAGAACTAACTTCTTAAAACAGCTCTCTCAGTTATCCTTCTTTTAGCCCTGCCCCCACACGCTTTATGCCTAGTTCTAGGGGTACCTGGCACTGTCATTGCCTGTGCCCTTGAGGATTCTGTGCTGTAAACTGGGTTGAGTCTCAGCTTTCCTCACCATTA
>NW_025795124.1:0-1182 GCF_021613505.1 Equus quagga
TAATGGTGAGGAAAGCTGAGACTCAACCCAGTTTACAGCACAGAATCCTCAAGGGCACAGGCAATGACAGTGCCAGGTACCCCTAGAACTAGGCATAAAGCGTGTGGGGGCAGGGCTAAAAGAAGGATAACTGAGAGAGCTGTTTTAAGAAGTTAGTTCTGTGGCCAACCCTGCAGCCGAGCGGTTAAGTTCGCATGCTCTGCTTTGGGGGCCTGGGGTTTGCTGGCTCAGATCCTAGGCGTGGACCTATACGCTGCTCATCAAGCCATGCTGTGGTGGTGTCCCACATAGAAGAGCTAGAATGACCTACAACTAGGATATACACCTATGTACTGGGGCTTTGGGGAGAAAAAAACGGAAGATTGGCAATAGATGTCAGCTCAGGGCCAAGCATAAGGAAAAAAAAACACCTGACATTAGTTCCCTAGATTCATTCCCCAACTCCACACTATAGTACAACCACACTTTTCCCAAATGGGCAAAAATTTGGAGACAATCTCTGCACAGGAAAGGACTCAAAACAGAGAGATTAAGTAAATACACGCATAATGAATGCAGGGACCACCAATACAGCTCAGCAGTCAGACTCTTCCTTCGAGGCCATTCATTGTAAGATTCTCCTCCGTGGAGTCTGACCAGCCCAAGAGAAAAGGCCTAAAGATATTGACAACAGGCGTTCCCCAACTAATTGTCCATCTAGACCTTCCAACAGTGAAGTTCAAATTTGGCAAGCCATAGTCATGTTTTCAAAGCTTCCCATTGGCTTTTTAGTCTTATTCCTGAGCAGATAACCAAGGATAACCAGGGATCTGAGAAGTCTCTAGTATGAAAGAGAGAGATCAAAGCAAACAAACAAATAAAAACAACTTGGAGAAACAGAAACAACACAAAGAGAATAAACCTATAAACAATAAAGTTGAGACAAAACTTCCTAGAAAGAAGAGCAAAAGATAGAGATGGAAAATTGGGAAAAAGAATAACAGAAGAGAAGTTAAGAAAATCTGATATTGAAAAACGGGGTAACAGAGAAAATAACTGCAAGAAATTCGCTAATGAAATGTCAAAAAAAAATTCCCAGAACGAAACAAGCCACCCCACACTCGTGGCTTTGTGAAAAGAAGCTTATGTTGAAGAAACCTCTGTTTTTCATTTAATCTGTGCTAAGACCCAAACTGACAGCAG
>NW_025795125.1:0-2761 GCF_021613505.1 Equus quagga
GATTCTGTGCTGTAAACTGGGTTGAGTCTCAGCTTTCCTCACCATTACTTTGAGGTTGGCCTCTCTCAGTTCAGCCAAATAAGTTCCCTCAACCATCTGCTTTCTAGGTCACCAAACTTTGTTCCATTTCCTCTCACATGCCCCCTGCTTTTTCCTTTACTCCATTTTTAGTAGGCCTTTAGGAAGAAATGAAATTAAATACACAGATTTAATCTGCCATCTTAGCCCATATTTGTGCTCTGATTTTGTAAGCTAACAGTCATAGATTGTCTGGCAATAAGTACAGGGAGTGTCTTGCTGTTGGCCAAGGAGCACTAGCTCCATGTCCTATAGTCCTTGATTTGAATGGCTCCTGCCCATGTGCTTGTTTTGTTTACCTTGAAGTGGTTTCTCTCTTTTTAACGTCCTCCTTTCCAATGAAGCTCTTCTGATTTACAGTCAACAGTTTGTTTCCAAATGGACATCATACAGGGGACTATTTTAATGGTTAAATTTTAGTCCAGATGTTAAAGGCAAGTTTTGCTGCAGCTTTGGTGGGAAGGATTGCAAGTCAGATGGGTGTGGGTCATTTTCTAGGCTGCACTGAATTAGAACCATTCTAGAAATTGCAGAAGAGAAAAAAATAGCCTATCCTTAACTATATGTGAATTGTATTTTGTGATTAGATAACAAGTGTCAACCCTGTATTTCCATGGGGATTATGCTGTGATGACCCAATACAGAGCTGAAAGCAGTTAGTACTCTCCAACACAGTTTGCATGAACTTGACGACATGGCACACACTGCACATGTTACTGAGTTTTCTATCAAATTTTACCAATATTCTTTGATTTAACGTCCTTATTATATTTAGCATACGTAAACTTTAAAAAGTTGGACAGCTTATATGTCAAATATAAACGTGAGACATATCTTTCATCAGATGTAGCTATTTCTGCCCAAGTGGTGAAAGATGACTGAGGTCATTAGCATGAATTCTTTAGAAAGACAGATACCTATTATGTCATAAAAATCAGTACTCACTTCTCTGTGCTTGTTAACAGATTGCTAATTGAGTCCAGATACAGCCTTCAGGCACTAGGCAGTTTCCTGCCAGGAAGAGCTGCCTTTGAAAAAACAGTTGTTTCTGAACAAATTGATTTAAAGAAATGAGTATACGATTAGAAAAGTCCCTTTAAAGGGTAAAACAACTACTTTATTCGTGTAACTCAAATAATTTGGGAAAGACCATAAACATTAGCCCAAAAGTTCAGTGTGCAACTAATAAGAACTGGCCATTCTAAATATATTCCTCATTTGATCCATCTCTCCGGGAAACTGAGTGTAGAAGGCAGGTGTTTGTAAGTGTCCTCATCGCCCCTCCTTCCAGAGCTCCCCTTCATGGTTGAAGGAAGTAGATGAACAAGACCATTAGAAAGTAAGAGGCCAAATAGAATTTTTGGGAGGTCGCTGAGTGATTTAAAAACTCTAAAGTTCATAAATAATTAAGAGCATTAAAGAGAAACAATGATCTGTGGCTTTCCTATTTTCAGCTTTAGTATTTCAAAACTAAAATATTGTTAATAAAATGCTTGGTTTATTACATCTAGTCCAGAAGGTTTTTTAAAATGTTTCAGTAGCATGAATTTCTCACCTTTTATCGGTCTCCATAATATGCAAAAAGTAGAGAAATAAGCACCAAAAGTTAAATTTTTGTCCTGGGTCACAGAATTAATAGCAGAGGTAGAAATAACTGTTACCCACCTCAACTACGTTTATCCATGTCTTTGGTTTCTGTTCCAAAGCTTCAAGTGCTTCACCAGCTTTCTTGTTTATATGTATAAAATGACTAAGATAAGGGTCATATTATCTGTTTCCCCCTTATTTTAGCTAAATGGTGGTGGAAGAAACGTTATGAAAAGATACGGTCTGTATTTACCCCAAATCAGAGTGTGAGTCAAAGGTTGGTTGGTAAATAGAACCTTTAGGGACTTCTTCACTATTTCGTACTTATATTGAGTTTTGTTTACGTTGAATTTAGACTATCAAGATAGCCAGTGTCTTCTGGATTTTGTACAGATAAGGAACAAGGACAAGGTAATTGTCTTCAAATATTTGAAGGACAGTTATGTAGGAGAGGAAATAGGATGAAGGACGCAACTGGGACTAAGATGTGAAAGAGATTTGGGTTTAATTTAGTCTAACGTTTTTTTCAAACATCTACTTTGGGCTGGGCATTGTGCCGGTTGTTCAGGGGGTGCGAAGATAAGATGATCCCTGCTCTCACGCTCTGAGGAAGTTTGTGTGGTCAACTCTAAAACAAGACCGAGTGGGAGTGCCAGAGGTACACAGTGTCAAAGTAGCTCAGAGTGAGAGCCTTGGATAAGCTGAGACTTGGGTAGGGGGACAGCCTGAGCAAAGAAGTTCTCCAAGATGATGTTGCATAGGGCGTGGTTAGGGATTGCATCTCAGTCTGGAAGAAACCAGGGGTTTGAGAGGCAACTGTGAGAGGGAGGGCTTGAGGGTGGATTGAGCACTGCTTTTGTTGGAAATGAGCCACTGATAACTTCTAATCAGGGGAGAGACATGATAGGATTGTGCTTTTAAAATATACAGCCCTAGGCAGGAATGATGAAGATGGGAGGGACACTGATGTCCTTTGGCTTAATGGAAGAACTCAAGGGATTAGGGTTTGGTCTCAAAAGAGCTGTCCATGACCCCCTGAAATTGTCTGCAAAATATGGTAGGTGCATCTATGTTTTATCAGAACAGAAAATGTCCA
>NW_025795126.1:0-2761 GCF_021613505.1 Equus quagga
TGGACATTTTCTGTTCTGATAAAACATAGATGCACCTACCATATTTTGCAGACAATTTCAGGGGGTCATGGACAGCTCTTTTGAGACCAAACCCTAATCCCTTGAGTTCTTCCATTAAGCCAAAGGACATCAGTGTCCCTCCCATCTTCATCATTCCTGCCTAGGGCTGTATATTTTAAAAGCACAATCCTATCATGTCTCTCCCCTGATTAGAAGTTATCAGTGGCTCATTTCCAACAAAAGCAGTGCTCAATCCACCCTCAAGCCCTCCCTCTCACAGTTGCCTCTCAAACCCCTGGTTTCTTCCAGACTGAGATGCAATCCCTAACCACGCCCTATGCAACATCATCTTGGAGAACTTCTTTGCTCAGGCTGTCCCCCTACCCAAGTCTCAGCTTATCCAAGGCTCTCACTCTGAGCTACTTTGACACTGTGTACCTCTGGCACTCCCACTCGGTCTTGTTTTAGAGTTGACCACACAAACTTCCTCAGAGCGTGAGAGCAGGGATCATCTTATCTTCGCACCCCCTGAACAACCGGCACAATGCCCAGCCCAAAGTAGATGTTTGAAAAAAACGTTAGACTAAATTAAACCCAAATCTCTTTCACATCTTAGTCCCAGTTGCGTCCTTCATCCTATTTCCTCTCCTACATAACTGTCCTTCAAATATTTGAAGACAATTACCTTGTCCTTGTTCCTTATCTGTACAAAATCCAGAAGACACTGGCTATCTTGATAGTCTAAATTCAACGTAAACAAAACTCAATATAAGTACGAAATAGTGAAGAAGTCCCTAAAGGTTCTATTTACCAACCAACCTTTGACTCACACTCTGATTTGGGGTAAATACAGACCGTATCTTTTCATAACGTTTCTTCCACCACCATTTAGCTAAAATAAGGGGGAAACAGATAATATGACCCTTATCTTAGTCATTTTATACATATAAACAAGAAAGCTGGTGAAGCACTTGAAGCTTTGGAACAGAAACCAAAGACATGGATAAACGTAGTTGAGGTGGGTAACAGTTATTTCTACCTCTGCTATTAATTCTGTGACCCAGGACAAAAATTTAACTTTTGGTGCTTATTTCTCTACTTTTTGCATATTATGGAGACCGATAAAAGGTGAGAAATTCATGCTACTGAAACATTTTAAAAAACCTTCTGGACTAGATGTAATAAACCAAGCATTTTATTAACAATATTTTAGTTTTGAAATACTAAAGCTGAAAATAGGAAAGCCACAGATCATTGTTTCTCTTTAATGCTCTTAATTATTTATGAACTTTAGAGTTTTTAAATCACTCAGCGACCTCCCAAAAATTCTATTTGGCCTCTTACTTTCTAATGGTCTTGTTCATCTACTTCCTTCAACCATGAAGGGGAGCTCTGGAAGGAGGGGCGATGAGGACACTTACAAACACCTGCCTTCTACACTCAGTTTCCCGGAGAGATGGATCAAATGAGGAATATATTTAGAATGGCCAGTTCTTATTAGTTGCACACTGAACTTTTGGGCTAATGTTTATGGTCTTTCCCAAATTATTTGAGTTACACGAATAAAGTAGTTGTTTTACCCTTTAAAGGGACTTTTCTAATCGTATACTCATTTCTTTAAATCAATTTGTTCAGAAACAACTGTTTTTTCAAAGGCAGCTCTTCCTGGCAGGAAACTGCCTAGTGCCTGAAGGCTGTATCTGGACTCAATTAGCAATCTGTTAACAAGCACAGAGAAGTGAGTACTGATTTTTATGACATAATAGGTATCTGTCTTTCTAAAGAATTCATGCTAATGACCTCAGTCATCTTTCACCACTTGGGCAGAAATAGCTACATCTGATGAAAGATATGTCTCACGTTTATATTTGACATATAAGCTGTCCAACTTTTTAAAGTTTACGTATGCTAAATATAATAAGGACGTTAAATCAAAGAATATTGGTAAAATTTGATAGAAAACTCAGTAACATGTGCAGTGTGTGCCATGTCGTCAAGTTCATGCAAACTGTGTTGGAGAGTACTAACTGCTTTCAGCTCTGTATTGGGTCATCACAGCATAATCCCCATGGAAATACAGGGTTGACACTTGTTATCTAATCACAAAATACAATTCACATATAGTTAAGGATAGGCTATTTTTTTCTCTTCTGCAATTTCTAGAATGGTTCTAATTCAGTGCAGCCTAGAAAATGACCCACACCCATCTGACTTGCAATCCTTCCCACCAAAGCTGCAGCAAAACTTGCCTTTAACATCTGGACTAAAATTTAACCATTAAAATAGTCCCCTGTATGATGTCCATTTGGAAACAAACTGTTGACTGTAAATCAGAAGAGCTTCATTGGAAAGGAGGACGTTAAAAAGAGAGAAACCACTTCAAGGTAAACAAAACAAGCACATGGGCAGGAGCCATTCAAATCAAGGACTATAGGACATGGAGCTAGTGCTCCTTGGCCAACAGCAAGACACTCCCTGTACTTATTGCCAGACAATCTATGACTGTTAGCTTACAAAATCAGAGCACAAATATGGGCTAAGATGGCAGATTAAATCTGTGTATTTAATTTCATTTCTTCCTAAAGGCCTACTAAAAATGGAGTAAAGGAAAAAGCAGGGGGCATGTGAGAGGAAATGGAACAAAGTTTGGTGACCTAGAAAGCAGATGGTTGAGGGAACTTATTTGGCTGAACTGAGAGAGGCCAACCTCAAAGTAATGGTGAGGAAAGCTGAGACTCAACCCAGTTTACAGCACAGAATC
>NW_025795127.1:0-2730 GCF_021613505.1 Equus quagga
GATTCTGTGCTGTAAACTGGGTTGAGTCTCAGCTTTCCTCACCATTAGTTTGAGGTTGGCCTCTCTCAGTTCAGCCAAATAAGTTCCCTCAAACATCTGCTTTCTAGGTCACCATGTTTTGTTTCGGTTCCTCTCATGTGCCCCCTGCTTTTTCCTTTACTCTAATTTAGACCTTTAGGAAGAAATGAAATTAAATACATAGATTTAATCTGCCAACTTAGCTCATATTTGTGCTTTGATTTTGTAAGCTAACAGTCATAGCTTGTCTGGCAATATGTAAAGGGAGTGTCTTGCTGTTGGCCAAGGAGCGCTAGCTGTCATATCCTATAGTCCTTGATTTGAATGGCTCCTGCCCATGTGCTTGTTTTGTTTACCTTGAAGTGGTTTCTCTCTTTTTAACGTCCTCCTTTCCAATGAAGCTCTTTTGATTTACAGTCAATAATTTGTTTTCTGAAAATACATCATACAGGGGATTATTTTAATGGTTAAATTTTAGTACAGATATTAAAGGCAAGTTTTACTGCAGCTTTGGTGGGAGGGATTGCAAGTCAGATGGGCGTGGGTCATTTTCTAGGCTGCACTGCATTAGAACCATTCTAGAAATTGCAGAAGAGGAAAAAATAGCCTGTCCTTAACTGTATATGAATTATATTTTGTGAATAGATAATAAGTGTCAAGCCTGTAGTTCCATGGGGATTATGCTGTGATGACCCAATACAGAGATGAATGCAGTTAGTGCTCTCCAACAAGGTTTGCCTGAACTTGACGACATGGCACACACTGCACGTGTTACTGAGTTTTCTATCAAATTACCAATATCATTTGATTTAAAGTCCTTATTATATTTAGGGTATGTAAACTTTAAAAAGTTGGACAGCTATATGCCTTAAATATAATCGTGAGACATATCTTTCACCAGATGTAGCTATTTCTGTCCAAGTGATGAAAGATGACTGAGGTCCTTAGCGTGAATCTTTAAAAAGACAGATACCTCTTTTGTCATAAAAATCAGTACTCACTTCTCTGTGCTTGTTAACAGATTGCTAATTGAGTCCAGATACAGCCTTCAGGCACTCAGGCAGTTTCCTACCAGGAAAAGTTGTTTTTGAAAATATGTTTATAAAGTTGTTTATGAACAAGTTGATTTAATGAAATGAGTATATGATTAGAAAAGTCCCTTTAAAGGGTAAAATAGCTCCTTGAATTGGTGTAACTCAAATAATTTTGGAAAGAACATAAACATTAGCCCAAAAGTTCAGGGTGCTCCTAATAAGAACTGGTCATTCTAAATATATTCTGCATTTGATCCATCTCTCTGGGAAACTGAGTGTAGAAGGCAGGTGTTTGTAAGTGTCCTTGTCGCCCCCTCCTTCCAGAACCTCCCTTCATGGTTGAAAGAAGTAGATGAACAAGACCAATAGAAAGTAAGAGGCCAAATAGAAGTTTTGGGAAGTGTGCTGAGTGATTTATAAATTCTAAAGTTCATAAGTAATTAAGAGCATTAGAGAGAAATGATCTGTGGCTTTCTTATTTTCAGCTTTAGTATTTCAAAACCAAAATATTGTTTAAAAAAATTCCTGGCTTATTACATCTAGTCTAGAAGGTTTTTTAAAATGATGTTTCAGTAGCCTGAATTTCTCAGTTTTTATCAGTCTTCATAATATGCAAAAAGTAGAGAAATAGACCCGGGAAGTTGGGTTTCTGTCTGGGGTGACAGATTTAATAGCAGAGTTAGAACTAACTGCTACCCATCCTCCACTACGTTTATCCCTGACTTTGGCCTCTGTTCCAAAGCATAAAGTGCTTTCTTGTTTATATTTATAAAATGACTAAGATAAGGGTGGTATTATCTGTGTCCACCTTATTTTAGCTAAGTGGTGGTGCAAGAAAAGTTATGAAGAGACACGGTATTTATCTCAAATCAGAGAGTAAGTCAAAGGTTGGTTGGGAAATAAAGCCTTTAGGGACTTCTTGACTATTTTGTGCTTATATTGAGTTTTGTTTACATTGAATTTAGACTACCAAGTTAGCCAGTGTCTTCTGGATTTGGTACAGATAAGGAACAAGAACAAGGTAATTGTCTTCAAATATTTGAAGGACAATTATGTAGGAGAAGAAATAGTTTGAAGGACGCAACTAGGACTAAGACGTGAAAGAGATTTGGCTTTAATTTAGTCTAACTTTTTTTCAAACATCTACTTTGGGCTGGTCATTGTGCCAGTTGTTTGGGGGGTGCGAAGATCAGATGCTCCCTGCTCTCACGCTCTGAGGAAGTTTGTGTGGTCAACTCTAAAACAAGACCGAGTGGGAGTGCCAGAGGTACACAGTGTCAAAGTAGCTCAAAGTGGGAGCCTTGGATAAGCTGAGACTTGGGTAGGGGGACAGCCTGAGCAAAGAAGCTCTCCAAGATGATCGTGCATAGGGCGTGGTTAGGGATTGCATCTCAGTCTGGAAGGAACCAGGGCTTTGTGAGGGAACTGTGAGAGGGAGGGCCTGAGGGTGGATTGAGCACTGCTTTTGTTGGAAATGAGCCACTGACAATTTCTAATGAGGGGAGAGACATGCCAGGATTGTGCTTTTAACATATAGAGCCCTAGGCAGGAATGATGAAGATGGGAAGCACGCAAGCTGATGTTCTCTGGGTTAATGGAAGAACTCAAGGGATTAGGGTTTGGTCTCAAAAGGGCTGTCCATGACCCCCTGAAATTGTCTGCAAAATATGGTATGTGC
>NW_025795128.1:0-2730 GCF_021613505.1 Equus quagga
GCACATACCATATTTTGCAGACAATTTCAGGGGGTCATGGACAGCCCTTTTGAGACCAAACCCTAATCCCTTGAGTTCTTCCATTAACCCAGAGAACATCAGCTTGCGTGCTTCCCATCTTCATCATTCCTGCCTAGGGCTCTATATGTTAAAAGCACAATCCTGGCATGTCTCTCCCCTCATTAGAAATTGTCAGTGGCTCATTTCCAACAAAAGCAGTGCTCAATCCACCCTCAGGCCCTCCCTCTCACAGTTCCCTCACAAAGCCCTGGTTCCTTCCAGACTGAGATGCAATCCCTAACCACGCCCTATGCACGATCATCTTGGAGAGCTTCTTTGCTCAGGCTGTCCCCCTACCCAAGTCTCAGCTTATCCAAGGCTCCCACTTTGAGCTACTTTGACACTGTGTACCTCTGGCACTCCCACTCGGTCTTGTTTTAGAGTTGACCACACAAACTTCCTCAGAGCGTGAGAGCAGGGAGCATCTGATCTTCGCACCCCCCAAACAACTGGCACAATGACCAGCCCAAAGTAGATGTTTGAAAAAAAGTTAGACTAAATTAAAGCCAAATCTCTTTCACGTCTTAGTCCTAGTTGCGTCCTTCAAACTATTTCTTCTCCTACATAATTGTCCTTCAAATATTTGAAGACAATTACCTTGTTCTTGTTCCTTATCTGTACCAAATCCAGAAGACACTGGCTAACTTGGTAGTCTAAATTCAATGTAAACAAAACTCAATATAAGCACAAAATAGTCAAGAAGTCCCTAAAGGCTTTATTTCCCAACCAACCTTTGACTTACTCTCTGATTTGAGATAAATACCGTGTCTCTTCATAACTTTTCTTGCACCACCACTTAGCTAAAATAAGGTGGACACAGATAATACCACCCTTATCTTAGTCATTTTATAAATATAAACAAGAAAGCACTTTATGCTTTGGAACAGAGGCCAAAGTCAGGGATAAACGTAGTGGAGGATGGGTAGCAGTTAGTTCTAACTCTGCTATTAAATCTGTCACCCCAGACAGAAACCCAACTTCCCGGGTCTATTTCTCTACTTTTTGCATATTATGAAGACTGATAAAAACTGAGAAATTCAGGCTACTGAAACATCATTTTAAAAAACCTTCTAGACTAGATGTAATAAGCCAGGAATTTTTTTAAACAATATTTTGGTTTTGAAATACTAAAGCTGAAAATAAGAAAGCCACAGATCATTTCTCTCTAATGCTCTTAATTACTTATGAACTTTAGAATTTATAAATCACTCAGCACACTTCCCAAAACTTCTATTTGGCCTCTTACTTTCTATTGGTCTTGTTCATCTACTTCTTTCAACCATGAAGGGAGGTTCTGGAAGGAGGGGGCGACAAGGACACTTACAAACACCTGCCTTCTACACTCAGTTTCCCAGAGAGATGGATCAAATGCAGAATATATTTAGAATGACCAGTTCTTATTAGGAGCACCCTGAACTTTTGGGCTAATGTTTATGTTCTTTCCAAAATTATTTGAGTTACACCAATTCAAGGAGCTATTTTACCCTTTAAAGGGACTTTTCTAATCATATACTCATTTCATTAAATCAACTTGTTCATAAACAACTTTATAAACATATTTTCAAAAACAACTTTTCCTGGTAGGAAACTGCCTGAGTGCCTGAAGGCTGTATCTGGACTCAATTAGCAATCTGTTAACAAGCACAGAGAAGTGAGTACTGATTTTTATGACAAAAGAGGTATCTGTCTTTTTAAAGATTCACGCTAAGGACCTCAGTCATCTTTCATCACTTGGACAGAAATAGCTACATCTGGTGAAAGATATGTCTCACGATTATATTTAAGGCATATAGCTGTCCAACTTTTTAAAGTTTACATACCCTAAATATAATAAGGACTTTAAATCAAATGATATTGGTAATTTGATAGAAAACTCAGTAACACGTGCAGTGTGTGCCATGTCGTCAAGTTCAGGCAAACCTTGTTGGAGAGCACTAACTGCATTCATCTCTGTATTGGGTCATCACAGCATAATCCCCATGGAACTACAGGCTTGACACTTATTATCTATTCACAAAATATAATTCATATACAGTTAAGGACAGGCTATTTTTTCCTCTTCTGCAATTTCTAGAATGGTTCTAATGCAGTGCAGCCTAGAAAATGACCCACGCCCATCTGACTTGCAATCCCTCCCACCAAAGCTGCAGTAAAACTTGCCTTTAATATCTGTACTAAAATTTAACCATTAAAATAATCCCCTGTATGATGTATTTTCAGAAAACAAATTATTGACTGTAAATCAAAAGAGCTTCATTGGAAAGGAGGACGTTAAAAAGAGAGAAACCACTTCAAGGTAAACAAAACAAGCACATGGGCAGGAGCCATTCAAATCAAGGACTATAGGATATGACAGCTAGCGCTCCTTGGCCAACAGCAAGACACTCCCTTTACATATTGCCAGACAAGCTATGACTGTTAGCTTACAAAATCAAAGCACAAATATGAGCTAAGTTGGCAGATTAAATCTATGTATTTAATTTCATTTCTTCCTAAAGGTCTAAATTAGAGTAAAGGAAAAAGCAGGGGGCACATGAGAGGAACCGAAACAAAACATGGTGACCTAGAAAGCAGATGTTTGAGGGAACTTATTTGGCTGAACTGAGAGAGGCCAACCTCAAACTAATGGTGAGGAAAGCTGAGACTCAACCCAGTTTACAGCACAGAATC
>NW_025795129.1:0-712 GCF_021613505.1 Equus quagga
AAAGGGTGCGTGGGAGGATTAGGTTGAAGGCAGAGAGACAGCATGGGCCAGATTTGCTAAGTTAAGGTGTTTGAGGGGCGTTTTACCTGCTGTTCCAATAATCTTACCACTGAAGACCTCCTTAGAGAAATAAAGCTCTAAGAAATTTATTATAATGCCTCCTTCTACTATTTTGTTAAATATGTCTTAACTCTTACGTAACTAATTATAAGTTCCTGTAGTGCTATCCCATGGAGGAACTATCTCTTAGCACAGTAATGATGTCCAAATAAGAGCTACCTTGATATTTTATTATCTTGTTGCTAATTATCTATTAATTTTTCTTATATATAATTTAGTTCTATTGAATAAGTACTGGCAAATGTGTTATTCAGTAATTGAAGTAATGGTGTTGTTGCTCAATAGAATGGAATACATTGAGAGAAAAAGTGAAGAAAAGCAGTTAAAAGAATGATTTTTATTAAAAAGCAAACTTGCACTATGAAAATGACAAAATTTGTGTTAATAGTTGAGAATTATTTTTGAATAGTCATTCTATCCTAACCATTTGTTAAAACTTTTCTCTAATTGGCTACATCTACAGTTTCTTTGCAGTTTACCCTTTGTACATTAGATAATGTAGCATTCTACAGCTAAATGAATATCAGTATATCTTGGGTGTTGTAAAATATTTTGAAACGACATGTAAATATATAGAGAAAGATGATTTTTT
>NW_025795129.1:812-1116 GCF_021613505.1 Equus quagga
TCTTTCTTTCTCTCTCTCTCTCTCTCTCTCTCTCTCTCTCTCTCTCTCTCTCTCTCTCTCTCCCTCTCTCTCTCTCTCTCTCTCTCTCTCTCTTTCTTTCTTTCTTTCTTTCTTTCAGATTGGCACCTGAGCTAACAACTGTTGCCAATCTCCCTTTTTTTTTCCTGCTTTTTGTCCCCAAATCCCCCCAGTACATAGTTGTATATTTTAGTTGTGGGTCCTTCTAGTTGTGGCATGCTGCCTCAACATGGCCACATGTAGAGGTAGCCATGACTGTGTTGTGTTGGTTTATGTTAACACAAAC
>NW_025795130.1:0-304 GCF_021613505.1 Equus quagga
GTTTGTGTTAACATAAACCAACACAACACAGTCATGGCTACCTCTACATGTGGCCATGTTGAGGCAGCATGCCACAACTAGAAGGACCCACAACTAAAATATACAACTATGTACTGGGGGGATTTGGGGACAAAAAGCAGGAAAAAAAAAGGGAGATTGGCAACAGTTGTTAGCTCAGGTGCCAATCTGAAAGAAAGAAAGAAAGAAAGAAAGAGAGAGAGAGAGAGAGAGAGAGAGAGAGGGAGAGAGAGAGAGAGAGAGAGAGAGAGAGAGAGAGAGAGAGAGAGAGAGAGAGAAAGAAAGA
>NW_025795130.1:404-1116 GCF_021613505.1 Equus quagga
AAAAAATCATCTTTCTCTATATATTTACATGTCGTTTCAAAATATTTTACAACACCCAAGATATACTGATATTCATTTAGCTGTAGAATGCTACATTATCTAATGTACAAAGGGTAAACTGCAAAGAAACTGTAGATGTAGCCAATTAGAGAAAAGTTTTAACAAATGGTTAGGATAGAATGACTATTCAAAAATAATTCTCAACTATTAACACAAATTTTGTCATTTTCATAGTGCAAGTTTGCTTTTTAATAAAAATCATTCTTTTAACTGCTTTTCTTCACTTTTTCTCTCAATGTATTCCATTCTATTGAGCAACAACACCATTACTTCAATTACTGAATAACACATTTGCCAGTACTTATTCAATAGAACTAAATTATATATAAGAAAAATTAATAGATAATTAGCAACAAGATAATAAAATATCAAGGTAGCTCTTATTTGGACATCATTACTGTGCTAAGAGATAGTTCCTCCATGGGATAGCACTACAGGAACTTATAATTAGTTACGTAAGAGTTAAGACATATTTAACAAAATAGTAGAAGGAGGCATTATAATAAATTTCTTAGAGCTTTATTTCTCTAAGGAGGTCTTCAGTGGTAAGATTATTGGAACAGCAGGTAAAACGCCCCTCAAACACCTTAACTTAGCAAATCTGGCCCATGCTGTCTCTCTGCCTTCAACCTAATCCTCCCACGCACCCTTT
>NW_025795131.1:0-1088 GCF_021613505.1 Equus quagga
TCAGGAACTGAGAAAGAACTCCTTGTCCAGTTCAGGCTGGTTGAAACATCTGTTGCCAATCTCCCTCTTTTTGCTGAGGAAGATTGTCCCTGAGCTAACGTCTGTGCCAATCTTCCTCTATTTTATATGTGGGATGCCACCACAGCATGGCTTGATGAGCGGTGTGCAGGTCAGCACCCAAGATCCAAACCTGCAAACCCTGGGCTGCAGAGGTGGAGCACGCAAATCTAACCCCTATGCCACTGGGCTGGCCCCAATAAAATAATTTTTAAAAAAAGTTTTTTCTATGTTTTTTTGCTATATCCTCTCTTGCCTTTAACCAAAACTCATCTATTTAAGCAAGGAAAAGTCAAGAAATACCAGGAAATGTGGAAGGAATCTGCCAATAGCTCCAAGAATTGTCCCTTCACAGAGTCAAGAGCAGAGTCAGAGTTTTAATCCAGGGCTCTCTGACCCTGGAACATCTGCTCCTAACAACCACTTTCTAAGTTTCCCTGGAAGATTTAAAGAGTTGGCTGCTAAGAAGAAGGAAAACGGAGAGTTATTTTGAAATATGAGTTGCTGTTCACTACAGAAGAGTGACGAAAAAGCATTTCAGAGCAAGGCCTTAGGCAGCCAAGCTAGCATTGGTGCAACTCAATGAGCAGTACAGAACAAAAAATTTAAGAATGAGTACTGAAGGTTCTCCTGGTGAGACGAAGCCTTCTGAAAAGTATCCTTGATTAAAAATAAACAGCTGAATTTAGAAGCATGGCAGAATAAAAGAAGTGCCTTCTCTGTGAAGGGCCTTTTCCCTCATGGTTTGCAGGATTAGTTGAGTTGGGCTCTACAACTAACTAGCTGTGTAGCTTTGGGCAAATCTCATCACTTTTCTGAGCTTAAGTCCCTGCAGTGAGAGGAGTACAGTAAATGGTCACTAGGCTTCCTTCTAACTCAAAATCACAATCAATTAATGTTTGTAGTGCCCAGTAAATGAGCAAATCAGTGTTCATGTAACCCAAAGGTCCTTGCCAAAGATGCAGGATGTGCTAGCTGAGTGAACCACATAGAGGGTTACAACTGTGTTTTCTGTTCCCACAAGGAATGGC
>NW_025795132.1:0-1088 GCF_021613505.1 Equus quagga
GCCATTCCTTGTGGGAACAGAAAACACAGTTGTAACCCTCTATGTGGTTCACTCAGCTAGCACATCCTGCATCTTTGGCAAGGACCTTTGGGTTACATGAACACTGATTTGCTCATTTACTGGGCACTACAAACATTAATTGATTGTGATTTTGAGTTAGAAGGAAGCCTAGTGACCATTTACTGTACTCCTCTCACTGCAGGGACTTAAGCTCAGAAAAGTGATGAGATTTGCCCAAAGCTACACAGCTAGTTAGTTGTAGAGCCCAACTCAACTAATCCTGCAAACCATGAGGGAAAAGGCCCTTCACAGAGAAGGCACTTCTTTTATTCTGCCATGCTTCTAAATTCAGCTGTTTATTTTTAATCAAGGATACTTTTCAGAAGGCTTCGTCTCACCAGGAGAACCTTCAGTACTCATTCTTAAATTTTTTGTTCTGTACTGCTCATTGAGTTGCACCAATGCTAGCTTGGCTGCCTAAGGCCTTGCTCTGAAATGCTTTTTCGTCACTCTTCTGTAGTGAACAGCAACTCATATTTCAAAATAACTCTCCGTTTTCCTTCTTCTTAGCAGCCAACTCTTTAAATCTTCCAGGGAAACTTAGAAAGTGGTTGTTAGGAGCAGATGTTCCAGGGTCAGAGAGCCCTGGATTAAAACTCTGACTCTGCTCTTGACTCTGTGAAGGGACAATTCTTGGAGCTATTGGCAGATTCCTTCCACATTTCCTGGTATTTCTTGACTTTTCCTTGCTTAAATAGATGAGTTTTGGTTAAAGGCAAGAGAGGATATAGCAAAAAAACATAGAAAAAACTTTTTTTAAAAATTATTTTATTGGGGCCAGCCCAGTGGCATAGGGGTTAGATTTGCGTGCTCCACCTCTGCAGCCCAGGGTTTGCAGGTTTGGATCTTGGGTGCTGACCTGCACACCGCTCATCAAGCCATGCTGTGGTGGCATCCCACATATAAAATAGAGGAAGATTGGCACAGACGTTAGCTCAGGGACAATCTTCCTCAGCAAAAAGAGGGAGATTGGCAACAGATGTTTCAACCAGCCTGAACTGGACAAGGAGTTCTTTCTCAGTTCCTGA
>NW_025795133.1:0-1244 GCF_021613505.1 Equus quagga
GTATTTCCCTAATTACTCAAATGCAATTAGCAATAAATAACATAAAACATGAAGCTCTGCTTTGGTTTTTTCATTAGGAAAAAAAATCTTCATCAAACTTGAGATATTTGATTTGAAATGATGTTTCTATTATCCCTCTCTCTTGGATCCACAGTTCTGAGAATTAAGACAGTATAGAGTTTTTTTAATAAACACATATTTGATGGTTCACTTCAATCTGCAGTTTGAGATAGCAACCTCCTTGCCTTCTGCACTCTGAGTTATACCTTATGTCTGACAGTCACAAAGAAAAATAGTCTTTAGATCTGAGTTGGCCATGATAAGGCTAACTTTAAGGGAAATTTATGTCATGAAGGTGGCAGGATTGTTTCAGGGAAGGAGTAAAGTTTAGAATTGAACACAGAAAAAATGCATTACGGGATTTATTTTATAAACGTTTTTTGTTAATTATTTTCAATAGAGAAGGTAACACAACTAAGTGTATGCTAAGTGTACTTAGCTCAAAAATTAAATTGAAATTAATTAAATTAAATCAAATTTCATTCATTCATAAGAAATTGTTTCCACAAGGCCAAATACATGTACCAAGTACTTAAAATCCTATTTAATCAAACTATAAATAATGGAATACTGGGCCAGCAGGCTTCATTTTATTATGTGTGATTGCCAGCTACCTGCATGACAATAACAGGACGTCCTCTTGGAAAATGCTTAAGAGAACAGACTCAAGTTAAACAACCTGAGTTCAAATCCAGATTCTTCCACCAACTGGTTTTGTGACCTTGAGTTTATTAATTAATCTCTTTAAGCATTAGTTTTCTCAGCAATAAAATAGGGATTATGATACTAGCTACTTCACAAGATTATTGTCAGGATTGAAGAAGAGATAGTATGCATAGAGTACTTAGAACAGTGCTTGGGTAACAGAAAATGTGTATTAACTGGTAGGTATTGACTGTCATAATTTTCAATGGTAGGTGTGTGAGCCGGGAGCTAAAAGCTGCATATGTTGTAAAAGCTGATTCATATTTCACATGGCCATATAGCCCTTTTCTTTTCATTTCTAAATATTACCTGTGAGCAACTTGTTCTAAATACTTAGATAGTATCTCTGAGGTTGATAAAGTAAATTCTTTTCTTATTTAAAAATATAAGTAGGAGAAGTTGAATGGTGAAATCCAGAATGAAATGCAGATTTGTTTTCCCTCAAGAAAATACCAGCTGTTGTCACTCACAAAATATCA
>NW_025795134.1:0-1244 GCF_021613505.1 Equus quagga
TGATATTTTGTGAGTGACAACAGCTGGTATTTTCTTGAGGGAAAACAAATCTGCATTTCATTCTGGATTTCACCATTCAACTTCTCCTACTTATATTTTTAAATAAGAAAAGAATTTACTTTATCAACCTCAGAGATACTATCTAAGTATTTAGAACAAGTTGCTCACAGGTAATATTTAGAAATGAAAAGAAAAGGGCTATATGGCCATGTGAAATATGAATCAGCTTTTACAACATATGCAGCTTTTAGCTCCCGGCTCACACACCTACCATTGAAAATTATGACAGTCAATACCTACCAGTTAATACACATTTTCTGTTACCCAAGCACTGTTCTAAGTACTCTATGCATACTATCTCTTCTTCAATCCTGACAATAATCTTGTGAAGTAGCTAGTATCATAATCCCTATTTTATTGCTGAGAAAACTAATGCTTAAAGAGATTAATTAATAAACTCAAGGTCACAAAACCAGTTGGTGGAAGAATCTGGATTTGAACTCAGGTTGTTTAACTTGAGTCTGTTCTCTTAAGCATTTTCCAAGAGGACGTCCTGTTATTGTCATGCAGGTAGCTGGCAATCACACATAATAAAATGAAGCCTGCTGGCCCAGTATTCCATTATTTATAGTTTGATTAAATAGGATTTTAAGTACTTGGTACATGTATTTGGCCTTGTGGAAACAATTTCTTATGAATGAATGAAATTTGATTTAATTTAATTAATTTCAATTTAATTTTTGAGCTAAGTACACTTAGCATACACTTAGTTGTGTTACCTTCTCTATTGAAAATAATTAACAAAAAACGTTTATAAAATAAATCCCGTAATGCATTTTTTCTGTGTTCAATTCTAAACTTTACTCCTTCCCTGAAACAATCCTGCCACCTTCATGACATAAATTTCCCTTAAAGTTAGCCTTATCATGGCCAACTCAGATCTAAAGACTATTTTTCTTTGTGACTGTCAGACATAAGGTATAACTCAGAGTGCAGAAGGCAAGGAGGTTGCTATCTCAAACTGCAGATTGAAGTGAACCATCAAATATGTGTTTATTAAAAAAACTCTATACTGTCTTAATTCTCAGAACTGTGGATCCAAGAGAGAGGGATAATAGAAACATCATTTCAAATCAAATATCTCAAGTTTGATGAAGATTTTTTTTCCTAATGAAAAAACCAAAGCAGAGCTTCATGTTTTATGTTATTTATTGCTAATTGCATTTGAGTAATTAGGGAAATAC
>NW_025795135.1:0-1655 GCF_021613505.1 Equus quagga
TTGCGTGGTGATTAGGTTATAAGGTTGCACTCCTCCTGAATGGGACTAGTGCCCTTATAAAGAAGACCCTACAGAGCTCTCTTGCCCCTTCCTCTTTGTTTGGCCACAGAAAAAGATAGCAGTCTAAGAAGCAGGCTCTCACCTGACACTGATTGTGCCAGTGCCTTGATCTGGGACTTTGCAGTCTCTGGAACTGTGAGAAACAAGTGTTTGGTGTTGATAAGTCACTCAGTTTGCAGGCTTTTGCAATAGCAGCCCAAATGGGCGAAGACAGCCAAGAACTCACTCCATTTGTGTGAGAATGCTGGCGTCCTTGTTCTCATCCTTACTCTAGGCAGAACTGGAGCCGCTTATACAAAATGTCTGGGCAAAACTGGCTTCACTCTGAATAATTATCTCTAATATCTCTTGAGCTAACAAATGTACGCTCCAGGTACAGATTTAAATGGTGGCACTTGATATGGTGGTCTCCAAAGTTTGGAATTCTTTAATGCTAACTAATCAAGTTAGGAATTTGATTTACTGATTATGGTATTCAAATGATAAAGTTTAAAGTTAATGTGTACACACACACACACACACCCCTCTGCCTAAAGTAAAGAATTTCTAAACAAATTATAGATGACATAGCACCTGTAATCAACTGCCCAAGAACGTGCCTCTTTCCTTATCCCCTTCCTCATGCTACACTGGGAGGCAGCAAGCACAGTGAGAAGGGACGTGTACTTTTAGTCAGTTGATCCGAATCCAAATGGAGTCTGACACTTCATAGTTATATAACCTTAACCTTATGTATTACATAACCTCTCTAAGCCATACTTTGCATATTTGTAAAGAGAGGATAATAAGAAGTAATGTGATAAAGCCTACACTCTCTCATGGAGGTTCAGATCTAATTTATGATTCATGTTATTGACTTCTAACAATGTGCCAACCACAGTGCTGAGTACTTTGCACTGATCATAACATTCGATTTTAAATCACCTATAAGGTGGATGTTCTTTTACAGAAGAGGAATCTGCAGCCTAAGAAAGCTGGGCACCTTATCCAAACCAGATCCCAAACCATCTTCTTCTACTTTATATGTGGGACGTCCGCCACAGGGTGGCAGCTTGGGCCCCAAATCCTGCATGCACACCTGCACCACACCTCCAGCCCCTCAGCTTTGGGAGCACTCTTCTCTTCCTCATATCTCTCTTTCTAAGTCTTCATGAAAACACCATTAAATTCCTCCTCTGCTTGAGCTCTTTTAAAGTTAATCATCTTAGAAATCATTATCTTATCGAGACTCCTCTAGACGTTACAGGGTTCCTTCAGCGCAGCCCTTCTCCCACAGCTTTAATGGAGGCAGCACAGATTCTGGAGCCAGACTCTGCAGCTCCCCAGCTGTGTGACCCAGGGCAAGTTACACAGTCACTCTTTGCTTCAATTTTCTTACCTATAAAATTGGGATAATGTTACTACCTACCTCGGAGGTTGTTCTGAGAATTAAGAGTTAATGTGGGCAAAGTTCTAAGCACAATGCAAAGTACACAGCAGGTGTTGCATAACTGATAAGCTTTGTCATACCATAATTATGTATTCATACTATAATTATGTATCCCATAGATCAAGCAGCATCTTCTCTTTTCTTAATATCTCTAGGTTTGGTAAGT
>NW_025795136.1:0-2710 GCF_021613505.1 Equus quagga
GGACCCTGAGATTGCTGCCTCCCCTAGTCGTGGGCAGAGGAGGCCTGTTCCCTGGAGCCACACACACCCGGGAGGCCCCTGCCTCTCCCAGGGCCCTCCAGAAATCTGCTGAAAGCCCCACTCCCGGCCGGTTCCCCTCCACACCCCCACCGCCAAAGTCCAGCCCACCCCCCCCCCACCCTCACCCCCCGCCTTAGGGTACCTGGGTATGGCCGGCGGGGACCTGGCCGTGGAGGGTACTCCCTGGCCGGCTGAGGCACACCAGTTTCGGGCTCCTTCCTTTTCTGCAGGGGCGATGGCACTTCCCACAGCCTTTCAGGAGCCAGGGCCCTTTCCTCAGGAGTTGTCCGGCTGACAGAGTCTTGGCCCCCGGGGCAAGCTCGGCCAGCCTCGCTTTGGGAAATTGGGCGACCCCTGTGTCGCTCCTGGCCCTTCTGCCCGCATCGGGTGCACTAGGGGAGTGGGCCAAGGGAGGGTCTTTCTCGTCCCTCGTGGTGGATCTCTCCAGAGAGGAGGGCCCTAAGAAGCAGGAAGCGGCCAGACCAGGGCGGGGACCCTCTGGAGCAAGAGCCTGCCGGGTGGGGTACCCGTTGCCTCGCTGGCACGCCGAGCGTGGCCACGTTCTGTCCGCAAGTCTTTTTCGGCCTTCCGTCTTGACTCGGTTTTTCCTCCTCCTGGACGGAAAGGTTCAAGTCGTGATGGGAGGCCGTGTTTTGTCTTGTGAGGGAGGAAGCGAGACCCGGGTGGATCCAGCTGGCAGAAGGACAGCCTTGATCTCCTTCCCTAGACCGGAGGTAGCAAACAGGGCCAGAGCGCCACTTACAAGGTGCAGAAGCAAGGACGTGAGCAGAAGAGTTTAAGAGCCGGGGAGACACGGCTGAAGGGAGAGGGAGCCCACGGCCATACAACACGGGCACCCTAGACTAGGAGGAGAGTCGTGGGAAACACGGAAGAGCAAACACAGGCACAGACAACAGAAAGATCAAGTCGGAACGTGGGGATCTGGGATCTGGCAAGGAAGGATGCAGACAGAGAGAGTGTGTTCCTGAGGCAGTCTTTGGAGATTCCAAGGCTGACAATGTCCCGGAGCCATGCTTTGGGCTGCAAGAAGATCCCATCTGGGCCCACAAGAGGAAGAGTGCTCTGTGCCAACCTGGGGTCTGAGAAGCCAGCAGGCAGAGCGAAGGGAAAGAAGAGAACGGAGAGATGGAGACACAGACCGAGAAAGTGAGAGGGCACTTTCCAAGGAGCGACCCTGGCCCCAAAGACGCCCTCCCCCAACCCCCCGGGACGACTCCCAGTCCAAAGGGTGGAAGGTGGAAAAGGAAGCGCCGGCAGGTCAAACGGGACAGCTCCACTGGAAGGGGAGCAGCCATGAACTGGCCATACCGTGTGCAGTTAAGTCCATGCTATCGTGGTCCCAGAGTGACTTTGCTCTTCCTGACCATGGCACCTGATTCTGGTGAGGTCCGATTTGAGCGCTGGGGGAAGAGGGCTGGGGGAGTGCAGGAGCGCCACGAGTCCCTGCTTCGGCCTCTTTGGGGACCTTTCCTCCAACTCGAAGACAAGTTTCTGATCTAGGACATTTCAGGTTCTGGGGTTTGGCAAGCTGTCTCTCGGCCCAAACGTCAGGCACACCTTCAGAAATGCCAGGAAAGCCGATAAGGAACAACAAAGTATCACACTCAGTCACACAGCCGAAGACAGGCACACGGCCACAAAGTCAGGGGGAGGAATGAGGACTGCACGGAGGCCTGGGCCCAGCGGGAAAACCCCATCCCTGCACCCACACGGGCAGCTGGTGGGGCTCGGACTGTAGCTCCAGGTCCTGAGGCACGGAAGTCCCTGAGAGCTAAGCTGACAAGAAGCACACGGGCAGCGCCATCTCGGGGTCACAGGGCAGGCCCCTTCCGGGACAGTCCCAGGCACAGTCCCTCAAAGCCGACCTGATGAACGGATACCACCACTAGGCTCCTGGTCCTGCCCGCTCAGCCTGGTCCTGCCGGCCTCCCCCCACTCACGGAAGCTCCAGCCAGCCATCTCCCCATCCTTATTTCCTTGCTTCCTTCTTTCCTTCAGTCCTGCTTTCCTTCCCTTTGTATAGGCATCCATCGGTCCTTCCGGCCGGCCGGCCGTCCACCCACGCATCCATCCATTCATCCGCCACACCCACTGGAGCCCCTGCCACAGCCTGCCACTGCACCTGCGCCAGCCCACCGCCAGGGGGCGCGCCCGCTCCCTCAGAGCCCGGCGGACGCGACGCCTAGCAACCGTGGAGGTCATTGTGAGGTCAGAGGCGCCAGCTGCACGCACACGCGCAGTGGGAGGGCCAGCTTCGACCAAAGGAAGCTGGGCTCCTGGAGGTGGGGGGCAGAGGAGGCGGGATGGGAGAGGGAAGGAAGGGGTGAAAGGCACGCCTACCTTCCTCTCCTCAGGTCCCCCAGACCCCAGATGTCTGAGTCTCTGACGCCGCCACTGCCGCTACCCCCGCCACCCCTAACACCGGTGTGGCGGCCCTAGTTGCCCACCGTGGGCACGCCAGGCACCTCTGTGGTCCCCCATTTGGACCCGGGTGGCTGGGAACGAAATCAGATGCGGGGGAGGGAAGACATCGCTGAGGCAGGGGCGAGGAGGAGCCCCGAGTCCTGCTTGGAGCCATGGCTGTGGCAACTGAAACCTGTGGACCCTGAGATTGCTGCCTCCCCTAGTC
>NW_025795137.1:0-2710 GCF_021613505.1 Equus quagga
GACTAGGGGAGGCAGCAATCTCAGGGTCCACAGGTTTCAGTTGCCACAGCCATGGCTCCAAGCAGGACTCGGGGCTCCTCCTCGCCCCTGCCTCAGCGATGTCTTCCCTCCCCCGCATCTGATTTCGTTCCCAGCCACCCGGGTCCAAATGGGGGACCACAGAGGTGCCTGGCGTGCCCACGGTGGGCAACTAGGGCCGCCACACCGGTGTTAGGGGTGGCGGGGGTAGCGGCAGTGGCGGCGTCAGAGACTCAGACATCTGGGGTCTGGGGGACCTGAGGAGAGGAAGGTAGGCGTGCCTTTCACCCCTTCCTTCCCTCTCCCATCCCGCCTCCTCTGCCCCCCACCTCCAGGAGCCCAGCTTCCTTTGGTCGAAGCTGGCCCTCCCACTGCGCGTGTGCGTGCAGCTGGCGCCTCTGACCTCACAATGACCTCCACGGTTGCTAGGCGTCGCGTCCGCCGGGCTCTGAGGGAGCGGGCGCGCCCCCTGGCGGTGGGCTGGCGCAGGTGCAGTGGCAGGCTGTGGCAGGGGCTCCAGTGGGTGTGGCGGATGAATGGATGGATGCGTGGGTGGACGGCCGGCCGGCCGGAAGGACCGATGGATGCCTATACAAAGGGAAGGAAAGCAGGACTGAAGGAAAGAAGGAAGCAAGGAAATAAGGATGGGGAGATGGCTGGCTGGAGCTTCCGTGAGTGGGGGGAGGCCGGCAGGACCAGGCTGAGCGGGCAGGACCAGGAGCCTAGTGGTGGTATCCGTTCATCAGGTCGGCTTTGAGGGACTGTGCCTGGGACTGTCCCGGAAGGGGCCTGCCCTGTGACCCCGAGATGGCGCTGCCCGTGTGCTTCTTGTCAGCTTAGCTCTCAGGGACTTCCGTGCCTCAGGACCTGGAGCTACAGTCCGAGCCCCACCAGCTGCCCGTGTGGGTGCAGGGATGGGGTTTTCCCGCTGGGCCCAGGCCTCCGTGCAGTCCTCATTCCTCCCCCTGACTTTGTGGCCGTGTGCCTGTCTTCGGCTGTGTGACTGAGTGTGATACTTTGTTGTTCCTTATCGGCTTTCCTGGCATTTCTGAAGGTGTGCCTGACGTTTGGGCCGAGAGACAGCTTGCCAAACCCCAGAACCTGAAATGTCCTAGATCAGAAACTTGTCTTCGAGTTGGAGGAAAGGTCCCCAAAGAGGCCGAAGCAGGGACTCGTGGCGCTCCTGCACTCCCCCAGCCCTCTTCCCCCAGCGCTCAAATCGGACCTCACCAGAATCAGGTGCCATGGTCAGGAAGAGCAAAGTCACTCTGGGACCACGATAGCATGGACTTAACTGCACACGGTATGGCCAGTTCATGGCTGCTCCCCTTCCAGTGGAGCTGTCCCGTTTGACCTGCCGGCGCTTCCTTTTCCACCTTCCACCCTTTGGACTGGGAGTCGTCCCGGGGGGTTGGGGGAGGGCGTCTTTGGGGCCAGGGTCGCTCCTTGGAAAGTGCCCTCTCACTTTCTCGGTCTGTGTCTCCATCTCTCCGTTCTCTTCTTTCCCTTCGCTCTGCCTGCTGGCTTCTCAGACCCCAGGTTGGCACAGAGCACTCTTCCTCTTGTGGGCCCAGATGGGATCTTCTTGCAGCCCAAAGCATGGCTCCGGGACATTGTCAGCCTTGGAATCTCCAAAGACTGCCTCAGGAACACACTCTCTCTGTCTGCATCCTTCCTTGCCAGATCCCAGATCCCCACGTTCCGACTTGATCTTTCTGTTGTCTGTGCCTGTGTTTGCTCTTCCGTGTTTCCCACGACTCTCCTCCTAGTCTAGGGTGCCCGTGTTGTATGGCCGTGGGCTCCCTCTCCCTTCAGCCGTGTCTCCCCGGCTCTTAAACTCTTCTGCTCACGTCCTTGCTTCTGCACCTTGTAAGTGGCGCTCTGGCCCTGTTTGCTACCTCCGGTCTAGGGAAGGAGATCAAGGCTGTCCTTCTGCCAGCTGGATCCACCCGGGTCTCGCTTCCTCCCTCACAAGACAAAACACGGCCTCCCATCACGACTTGAACCTTTCCGTCCAGGAGGAGGAAAAACCGAGTCAAGACGGAAGGCCGAAAAAGACTTGCGGACAGAACGTGGCCACGCTCGGCGTGCCAGCGAGGCAACGGGTACCCCACCCGGCAGGCTCTTGCTCCAGAGGGTCCCCGCCCTGGTCTGGCCGCTTCCTGCTTCTTAGGGCCCTCCTCTCTGGAGAGATCCACCACGAGGGACGAGAAAGACCCTCCCTTGGCCCACTCCCCTAGTGCACCCGATGCGGGCAGAAGGGCCAGGAGCGACACAGGGGTCGCCCAATTTCCCAAAGCGAGGCTGGCCGAGCTTGCCCCGGGGGCCAAGACTCTGTCAGCCGGACAACTCCTGAGGAAAGGGCCCTGGCTCCTGAAAGGCTGTGGGAAGTGCCATCGCCCCTGCAGAAAAGGAAGGAGCCCGAAACTGGTGTGCCTCAGCCGGCCAGGGAGTACCCTCCACGGCCAGGTCCCCGCCGGCCATACCCAGGTACCCTAAGGCGGGGGGTGAGGGTGGGGGGGGGGTGGGCTGGACTTTGGCGGTGGGGGTGTGGAGGGGAACCGGCCGGGAGTGGGGCTTTCAGCAGATTTCTGGAGGGCCCTGGGAGAGGCAGGGGCCTCCCGGGTGTGTGTGGCTCCAGGGAACAGGCCTCCTCTGCCCACGACTAGGGGAGGCAGCAATCTCAGGGTCC
>NW_025795138.1:0-15157 GCF_021613505.1 Equus quagga
GCTAGTCTGGGGCCTAGGCAGTATCTACACCATAGTTCAGTTCTGGAATCCTTTGCTATACTCATTCCCGTTGTTTTCATGCATGCAAAGCTTAGAACTTCATAAACACAAGCTCTTCACAAACACAGTCCCTGTGTTCCTCCACACACACTCTTGTTCACAGGGGTACCCTTTCCTGGTTTTATGGGTAGAGGGCTCTGTGTTACAGACCTTTTTCAAATAGGCTTACCTTGGAGATATGCACTGAGATAAAAGCCTGTGGGGCCACCACAGATGGCTTAACAGCTCCCACTACCTCTTTTTGGTGTAGGCTGAGGAAAGTCAAGGAGAGCTTTTCTTCACAGAGACCTCCTTGCTGCCACTTAAGAGTCTAAAAGGTTTCATCCCACAGGGGCTATCTCTGCTGTGACAGTAGAGAGATTTGGAGGCTCCATCTTGTTCCTGAAACTTGAGAGGCCAAAGGACTGCCCCATGAAAGCTGTGTCCACCATGATGTTTGGGCGGCAGGTGTCGGGGGTGGAGCTTCCATTCCTTGCCTGTTGCTAGGGTATCAAAAAGTTTGCTATCCTTTGAAAGTCAAAAAATTTCCATACTGTATAGAACCCCCACTCCTGGTACTCTGAACAGAGATAGGGTTTCTATTGGTGCCTCCCCTGTCTGTGCGTGTTTGCAATTCTGGTTCAGGCTGTTCCAGAGGTCAAGCCCAGATATATAAAAGGAAGAAGATGGAGGAGGTGGAGGAGGAGGTTGAGAGGAGGAGGAGGAGGAGGAGAAAGGGAGGGAGGATGAAAGGAGAAAGGAAGGAGGGAACCAACTCAGAGAACTCAACACTGGATAATCCTTTTTGAGTCGACCTGCTCTTATCCAACTTTCACAGTCCTCTGATAGTTACCCTGTGTATTTTATCCAGAATTTTTTGTTGTAATCATTAAGACAGATAAGGTGGAGTGTGTTTACTCCATATTAACCAAATTGGAACTCTCCAACTGAGATATGTGGAACTGTGCACTTTCCATGTGTCCATGTTGAAATTTTAGAGCAAGTGATTAATATGACCAAATACTTGAAAAAAAATGGCAACCAGGAATACTAATTATACTATCTATTATTCGTTTGATAATGTTTAATGTTTTCATTTCAATAAAATTTAATTTTCAAATATATATATGCAGAGAGAGAGTGAGAAATAGTATATAAAAAGTGTATTAAGAGGAGCATGCATTGCTATTTAAAATCACAGTAGTACACATGCTCAGCTCTTACTGTTGTAGTTACAGAAAAATCAATTACCTCTTTGTCACTAAAGAGCATTTGAGTTTTTCATATACTTTATCTCTTTTACTCAGCTACTCAAAAAATATTAAGCTATATTCTAAAATATACTTAGTAGAGGTGTTTTTCCTTTTCTTTTCTTTTTTCAAACTAATAGCTTATTATACAATTGAGATCTTTGAATACTGGGAAGAGATGCATGTCAAAATTGCTTGTGAATATTCTGTCATGTTAATATTCTTCTGCTTTCTGAAATGAAAAAGTCTCTGGTCTTTGCAGGTATTATTAGAATCTATTCATCTTCATTTTTACTTTGAAAAAACAAAAAAATTTTTTTCATGGTGTTAACTTTCAAAGAAAGTTTAATTGGCTCTAATTTATCTGTTGGAACTCAATGCAGTTATTTTATATATGATATTTTTTCAAAGTCTCTGTTTTCATTGAATGTGTGTGGGCACTGATGACATTGCTATGATGCTCATCCATTGCACAGCACTGAAAACCTCTGATTATTATGTGGGGGAGGAGTGAGCCAGCACAGTCTTTCAAAAATTAACTAGGCTGTCCCCACTCTGTTGGCAGGTGAATGGAGGAGCATTGTGGCCCTGATTGATGCCTCTGCAGTTGCTTGGAAAATATGGACACCCTAGAAAATTACTCTTCTTTGAGCTGTACTACAAGATACCTGAAGTATCTATATCTCTTTCTTGAGCAACAGCTTGGATCAGAAAAAAATGGACCATCCTTGATAATGTTCAGAAACCAAAAAAGCTTTGGGGAGAAAGATATGGTTCCCAAGTCCTAGGGGGCAAACCCATACCCAGAGGAGATTCCTAGTGACAGAGAGGGCCCTGTGAGTATTCCTGTAGACGTCAAAGTCCACCAGGCTTCCTTGACTTTATTACAAGATACAAGATTTGATGGAGGAAACAAACCAAATGAGCCAAGCCAGAGGAAGATAGGAATGGAAAGGGTAGGACCCAATCCTAGGGATCCTTGTGCCCTGGATACAGCTGTAACTGAAGCCTGTTCTTGAGCATTCTGTTAGATGAGCTAAAGCCAAGACTGAATTGTGTCTTTGCCATTTACATCCAGAAGAGTCCTGGCTCTGTTCGCTGAATGTGTCTGTTCTCTGAAAACTCAGGGACATTTATATGGTGACCTGTTAGTTAATTTTTCAATAATGTAAATTTCAGTTTCAAGAAAAGGAAACAAGCACTAATCACTTTCTTTCTCCCAAAAATTATTCCAGAATTTAAGGAAATGAAGAAACTAAACAGAATAAGCACATTGAGTTTATATCTAGTCTAGTCGATATTACCATCTAGTCTGCTATTAGACTAGCAAATACAGTCTCCAGAATGGAAAAATGTGATTGCTTTTTTGTCCATGTAATAAGTTATCAGCGTTACTGATGGCCTGCATGTTTTCATAATTTTCTCCAAATAAATTGGCCTGGTCTGCTACTAGGTATTACTATATGTTATTACTATTGTTATTATTATTATATATGGTATATTATTATATGTTTATTTTGTAGTTCCCTATCTTATTTTATCCATCCTGTTTTAGCCATGAACAGGCAATTATTATCTTACTGTGTATTCTGCTACATTTTACCTATAAACCTACTACCCAACATCTTGCATACAAAAGTTGACTTTCCTCCCACTTTTTTCCCCATATCTCAAAATAATCTTGTAGAGACCATAGGTCAGATAGTGTTAGTGCTTATAAAGGATTATAAGAACAATTGCTTTATTCCACTCTCATCTTTGTGAAAAGAAAACCCTAAATCTCTGAAGGGTTTTGTGTCTATTTTTAACACTATGTTCCTGACATTTCATTATGAGCTCTGAAATTCAAAACTTAACAAGGTATTGAATAGTTATTGTGGAATATTCCTTGAAAAACTACCACTAAAATGGTACTTATTTTAATTGTATTTTGCAGGTCACTGCACCTTTTCTTACTTCTTTTGAATGAATGTACGTATCAGTTCAAGGGAAATAACTATCATCAAATTAATGACAGTCTATATTATACATCTTTCGGTGAACTTGAGAATTTAGCACTGAATTTCAAAAGATTCAGCTTTTATCTTTTAAAAATATCTTTCATGTAATGAAAAATTTATTATTCTTGATTAAGTCTGAAGCTTTCAAGACAGGAAAGAGACAGGGATTTCTAAGTTAAAAGGAACACAAGGAGTGAGAAAGGAAATACTAATGTAGTTTTTAACTTTAAGGAAACTGGTGAGTTAAGACGGTTAATGTGAAGACTGATAGTGAATGTAATGAGAGATTAGTATAGGTCAGGGACCTGTACTAAATGCTGTGTTTAGTATAGGATGCTTCAAAAACATCCCCATAAGGAAGTTTGCAAGTTTTGGTAAACAGGCAAAAGGCTGATTTATCTTTTCGATTCCAAAGTTCATAGGAGTCATGAGCTTTCTAAGAGACGACAGTCTACTAAGTCTGGGTCTACGAGAAAAAGTGCTCTAAACGGTACTTAGTTTGTTCTTTCTGTAAACCCCTTCAAAAAGGCAAGATTGAATTAGATAATTGTGGTAAATTCTTTTTGGAATGTGCATCTTGCCTATAATGTCCTTATCTAAGAAGTCACCCCACAATGGTGGGCCCTGCCTGCCATGTTTGTATTATGTAATCATGCCCAACGCCTGAGCTGATTAGTTTAAAGGAAGACTACTGACCCAAGCTGGGCCAACCACATTTCTTCTCCAAAACTTGGGAATTGGGATTGACAGATACTCGTCTATCCTTGCAAGACACTGGTCTTTTTTTTTTTTCAGCTTCATTGTGGTATAATACACAAATAAAATTGTAAGATATTTAAAGTGTACAACATGATGACTTGATATACATATACATTGTGAAAGGATTCCCCCCTTCCCCCCGCCCATCCAGTTAAATAACACCTCCATCACCTCACATATTTTCTTTGGGCGGGGTGAAAACATTTAAGTTCTGCTCTCAAGAAATCTCAGCTATACAATACAGTGTTATCAACTATAGTTATATTATACACTAGATCCTCGGACCTTATCATCTTATAACTGAAAGTTGGTACCCTTTTACCAACCTCTCCCTATTTACCCCACCCCCAGCCCCTGGCAAGCATGATTGTACTCTCTGTTTCTATGAGTTCAACTGTTCTTTTTCTTTTGAGATTCCACTTAGAAGTGATACCATGTGGTATTTGTCTTTCTCTGTCTGGCTTGTATCCCTTAGCATAATGTCCTCCAGGTTTATCCATGTTGTCATGGGTAAATGACAGAATTTCCTTACTTTTTAAGGCTGAAAATATTCCATTGTGTATATATCCCACATTTCCTTTATCTTTTCATCTGTTGATGGACACTTAGGTTTTTTTCCATACCTTGACTGTTGTGAGCAATGCTGCAGTGAACATGGGAGTACAGATATGTCTTTGGGATAATGGTTTTATTTCCTTTGCATATATACACAGAAGTGAGATTGCTGGATCATATGGCAGCTCTGTTTTTAATTTTTAGAGGAAATTCCTTACTGCTTTCCATAGTCGTTGTACCAGTTTACATTCTAACCAAGAGTGTTACCTCTTCATTTTGTTCATTTTGTTGATAGTTTTCTTTGCTGTGCAGAAGAATTTTAGATTGATGCAGTCACACTTGTTTATCTTTCCTTTTGTTGTCTTTGCTTTTTGTGTCAAATCCAAAAAAATCATTGCTAAGACCAATGTCAAGGAGCTTACACCTTATGTTTACTTCTAAGAGTTTTATGGTTTCAAGCCTTATGTTCAGATCTTCGATCCATTTGAAGTTGATTTTTGTGTATAGTGTAAGATAGGAGTCCAGTTTCATTCTTTTGCATGTGGCTGTTCAGTTTTCCCAACACCATATATTGAGTAGACTAGCCTTTTCCTGCTGCATATTTTTGACTCATTTGTCAAAAAGTAATTGACCATATACTCACAGGTATGTTTCTGGGCTATCTATTCTGCTACATTCACCCATGCATCTGTTTTTATGCCAATACAATACTCTTCCCATTACTATAGCTTTACAATATAGTTGGAATCAGAAAGTGTGATGGCTCCAGCTTCGTTCTTCCATCTTAAGATTGCTCTGGCTATTTGGGGCCTTTTGTGGTTCCATTAAAATTTTAGGACTGTTTGTTCTGTTTCTGTGAAAAATGGCATTGGAATTTTGATAGCGATTGCATTGACTCAAAGTAGATCCCTTTGAGTAATATGGACATTTTAACAATATTATTTCTTCCAATCCATGAATAGGAGTTATCTTTCCATTTATTCATGTCTTCTTCCATTTCTTTCATTGACGTCCTATAGTTTCCAGTATACCGATATTTCACCTCCTTGGGTAAAACTATTCCTATGCATTTTAAAATTCTTTTGATCTTATTGTAAGTGAGATTGTATTCTTAATTTCTCTTTCTGATAGTTTTTGGTTGATTTTTTGAAATGCAAGTAATTTTTGTATATTGGTTTTTTATCCTACAACTTTACTGAATTTGTTTATTAGTTTTAATAGTGCTTTGCTGGAGTCTTTAGAGTTTCTATGTATAATATCATGCCATCTACAAATAGGGACAGTTTTACTCCTTTTCTGATTTGGATGGATTTTCTCTCTCTCTCTGTCTCTCTCTCTCTTTCTTTCTCTCTTTTTCTCTTTCTCTCTTTCTTTCTTTCCTCCTGTCCTTCTTTCTTTCTTTTTTACTTTCCTTCTTTCGTTCTTTCTTTTGATCCTTATTTCTTTCCTTTCTTTTCTTTTTTTTGTTTGCTTAATTGTATTGGCCAGGACTTCCAGTATGTTGAATAAATGTGGTGAGAGTGGATATCCTTGCCTTGTTCTTGATCTTAGAGGAAAGACTTTAAGCTTTTCACTGTTAAGTATGATGTTAGTTGTGGGCTTGTTATACATGGCTTTATTATGTTGAAGTACATTCGTCTATACTCAGTCTTTGGAGAGTTTTATCATGAAAGGATGTTGACTTTTGTCAGATAACTTTCACTACATCTACTGAGATGATCATATGATTTTTTTCCTTCATTCTCTCAATGAGATTTATCACATTGATTTGTAAACATCAAACCATCCTTGCATCTCTGGAATAAATCCCACTTGATTATGGTGTATGATCCTTTTAATGTACTCTTGAATTCAGTTTTCAGTTTGCTAGTATTTTCTGAGGTTTTTTGATCCACGTTTATCAGAGATATTGGCCTACAATTTTACTTTCTTGTAGTGTCCTTGTCTGACTTTGGTGTCACGGTAATGTTGGCTTCATAAAATCAGTTTGGACGTGTTCCATTCTCTTCCCTTTTTTCCGGAAGAGTTTGAGAAGGATTGGCATTAATTCTTCTTAAATATTTGGTAGGTTTCACCAGTGAAGCTATCTGATCCCGGACTTTTTGTTATTGGGAGGTTTTTGATTAGTGATTCAATCTCCTTACTAGTAACTGGTGTGTTCATACTTTTTATGTCTTCATGATTCAGTCTTGTCATATGATTTTGGAATTTATCCATTTCTTCTAGGTTGTCCAATTTGTTGGTGTATAATTCTTCATAATAGTCTCTTATAATTCTTTGCACTTCTCTGATATCAGTTGTAATGTCTCCTCTGTCATTTATAGTTTTATTTATTTGTTTCCTCTTTTTCTTGGTTAGTCTAGCTAATGGTCTGTCTCTGTTGTTGGTCTCCTCAGAAAACTCTTACATGGATCTTTTCTATTGTCTTTTTAGTCTGTGTTCCATTTATTTCTGACCCGATCTTTGTTTTCCTTTCTTTTACTAATTTGGGGCCATTTTTGTTCTTCTTTTTCTACTTTCTTAATGTGTAAAGTTAGGCCATTCTGTTGAGATCTTCCTCTTTTTCTTAATGTAGGCGTGTATTGCTACAGACATCCCTCTTAGGACTGCTTTTGCCACATCCCATAAATTTTAGTATGTTGTGTTTCCATTTTCACTTGCCTCAAGATAAATTTTGATTTCTCTTTTGATTTCTTCTTTGACTTCTTGTTTGTTCAGGAGCATATTGTTTAATCTCTACATATTTGTGAGTTTTCCAGGTTTATTCCTGTAATTGATTTCTGAGTTCATACCAATCTTGTCACAGAAGCCTTTGGTTGGTTCTTTTTAAGAACCCCAACAGCTTGAGATTCGCCACCTAATATTTTCTTCATGATATTAACAAAATCTAATAAATACATTAGATTCATTAGCTTATTGTTAGAGTCATTAGACTATCATTCATTTATTTTATTGTCAGTAAATATTTACTAAAGAGTGTCCTATGCCAGAAATTGGGCCAGTGGTTGAGAATTCAAAGATGAAGACAGAGCTCTTGGCCTAGGGTATTTCACATTTTAATGAAGGGTATATTAACTCAATTTCTGCAACAGTGTTTGATTCCCTTTCCCTCAGTATCCTGGCTGGATGCTGGTGATTGTTTTCTTTTATAGTGAAACTACATGGGATCCCTGTTATAATATTAGTTATTGAGCATGAATAATGGATTGATGATTGACAATTCTATAAAGCAGAATTTACTATTAGCAAAGTTGGAGCCCACTAAATGGAGATCCGTTACTAGAATGGCAAAAGGGCTAATCAATCAAGATTCCTCATAATAAGGTGATACAATGGCATATGTAATGGAAACTATGTTATGATGAGTCTATAATATGACTTTTTATTGTCCTAACACTACTTAAAAACATAGTACAACAAAGTGTAATGGTTTTGGCACTTTTACTTTTCTAGCTTCTCATTGCAGTTTCTTGATTGGCTCCAACTACCCTTCTGACCCCTTTAAACTGTGAATAATCTACTTAGCTTCTCTCTCCCCTCTCTGTCCTTCTTGATTACACATCTACTGCAATCTATATACCTCACCTGCTGAGTTACTGGCTATTTTATCTCCCTATTTTACTTTTCATAGCAATTACACTTATCTGAAATATCTCGTTTGTGCATTTAACTTATTTTCTGTCTCCCACACTAGAAAGTAAGCTCCATTAGAGTGGGGTCCTTGTCTGTCTTGTTCACTGCTGTATCTCCAGCACATAATAGGTGCTCAAAAACTATTGTTTGAGCGAGTGAATGAAGGAACGAATGAGTCAAGAAAGATTCGCTCTGAAGGATACAGACAGAAAACAGATCTTGACTTCAGGATACTCACTATCCAAGTGAGGAGACAAGGGGTCTACATTTGAAAGTGTGGACAGGGTGTGATGTGCAGAACAACTGATAGGTGACTACAGTGGATGATCAGGGGAGAGAGAGATTGCTGGGGGTGGGCCCAATCAGGAACAGCTTCATAGAGTACATACAACTCGCCTTTCAACCTTTCAAAGGAGACTTCTCCGACGAAGCTTCCTGAAATGAGTGATTATCTCTGCTTGAGAGACCAGGTAGGACTATACAGAAGAAATGTCCTCCAAGACCCTGTGCACCCAGCCTCTCTAAGTGCACTCCAGTTCCTCATAAGTCACTCTTTCCCAGGGACTTTTGCATTTGCTGCCTCATTGATCTGGAGTGGTCTTCCTCTAGAAAAGAGTTGACTCCTTATGTTCCAAATCTCACCCTGAATCACATTCTCTGAGAATATATATCATCTGAAAATTTCCGTCTGTGCTTTTAAAATCTTTGTAACTAGAATGGAAGCTCCATGGTGCACAGATCTTCTGTGTCTTGTGCTTCGAATTATTCCCAACACCTAGCACAGTACTGGGAACTGTGTTAAGTTTTTAATAAATTAATGAATAAATGACTTTGAAGAATGGACTTTGGGGAAAATGGTGCAGGCAAGAGGAGATTAATGGAAGCAAGATGAGGACATACGAGGAGATGAGGGAGCAGAAGTCAAAGCTTAGAGATAAGAAACAGCTTGTTTAGCCTAGTGTACGAGAAGCAAGAATGGGAAGGGTGGAGGATAAAGCTGATTACCTGGGTAGGATTGTTCTTACATGAATCTCACTATCCTTGGTCTCTTTGGGGGCCTGGTCCTCACCCATGTCCAGATGTTTGTGGCCTGTTTATGGAACCAGCTCCACGTTAGGACTGGGAGTTTCTCCCTATGTGCAAGCCATAAAGTTAAACCTGGCAAACTTCATTTGAATCCTATTTCAGCTTTATTTCTGCCTAGTGACAAAGATGCAGAAGGGATGTTAACAAGGCTCCAATACCCCATACTCTGTGGTAATCAGTGGGTCCAGTTTATGTAATTAGGCATAAGTAGTTGTTAATTGGTTCCTTTTCTCTAGTATTTGTTTTACACTTATCCTAATGTCATTTCTTTCCTAATGACATTTTGGATTGTTAAAAATATTTGGTACTCTTAAATTGTATTGCAACTATGAAGATGGTGCAATGGCATCCCCTTTTGTCTGCAGTTGGCAGATCTCACTAATAGTGATTGCTCTGTCTGCAGGGCTGAACAGTCATGAACTGAACAGGAATGTTCGGAGGAGAGTTGTGATGCTGTGTAAAGGGCAGTGCGGTGCTTGAGGTTCCACTTTCACTCATTACTCAAGATGGTCAGGTTCAATCGGGATGAGTGGATTTTTTGGGTGATTTCCATGGGCCCTTCTGACAGATCAGCCATGCCATTGTTTGACAGTAACTTTAGCACATGTCAGGGCATTATTGCTGTTCATTATGACATCCTGCAGCTATGTGCATGGGTCTGCTTTGCAGTCTTCCTGCATCTTTTCTTTTCTTGCAATGTAGTGTCTAATTCTTCATGACCAAGGACTATTTCTTTTGTTATTATTGTTTTGTGTTTTTTTAATGACTCCAAACACCTCCCTGAAGAGATATTCTTGAATGAGCACCAAGGAAGGTAAGTTTCATTATCCTCATTTTACAGATGGAGATACCGGAGCTCTGCAGAGATGAATTTGCTCATCCAGGGTTTCCAAGCTGACTGTTAATAGCAGTATATTGTCTTCATAGGGCCATACACTATCCACTGGAAGGCACTGAATTTGTCAGTGGATCTAACTCTCTTCCAGTATGAATTCCTTTTTCATATCATTTAGTTCTTTCTTAAATATATTACTTCTAATATGATGTCAACATTAGCATGTATTAAGGAGGAAACAAAGAAAAGCAAAAAAAAATGATAACAGAAAATGGTTTTGCTCTTCAGGTGAGTTGAAACACTAAGTTCTTACTGTAAGTTGTTTATATACATAAACTATATGAATCGCCCAAACCAAGCCCTTCTCTATAGATCCAAAAATGACAAGTATAGTTCCAATGGAAAAATGCAGTGAGAATCCCAATAATGTGCATTAACAAAAGTTTCCTGAAATTTACTTTAAGGAATTTTGATCTAATTTTAGATAGACTTTACTTTTCAGACTATTTGAGCTATATGAGTGAGGCTCTTCATTTAAATAATAGTGATCTACTTTTTCTGATTATAGAGTGAATAATCCATGCATATTATAGACAATGTAGAAATTCTTGATAAACAGAAAGAACTTTGTATACATCTACGTGTTTTGTACACTCAATAAAGGTGGTTGTTTTATTGATCATTAAACATACTTTGAGATATTTTTAATGGCATCATGGCATTTCATTGTATTGGTGTATGGACTTGTAGGCTGTTTACACTTTTCTCACTATTATAAGCATAAATATATAAACAGTTCATGCTTTTTGTGACTTCAAGATTCTTCCTCAGTGATAAACCACCAAGTGGAAATTCTTAATGAAATATGTGCACATTTTAAAGATTTTGATATATTGCCAAATTGACTTCCTGGAAATTGCCACATTGCCTCTAAAAGGGTAAAGTGGACACTATCTCAAGCTATCTCTAACACTAGGTATTATGTTTTGTTTACTTTTACTTTTTAGTGTTTTTGTGAGGAAGACTGGCCCTGAGCTAACATCTGTTGCCAATCCTCTTCTTTTTGCTTGAGGAACATTGTTGCTGAGCTAACATCCATGCCAATCTTCCTCTACTTTATGTGGGATGCTGCCACAGTGTGCCTTAACCAGCAGTGCTATGTCCAGCCCTGGGGTCCGAACCTGAGAACCCCAGGCCACTGAAGTGGAGCGTACAAACTTAACCACTACACCACCAGCCTGGCCCCAACTTTTGTATATATTTTTACATATTAATTCATTTTATGGAAAATAGTGTCCTTGTTTCATTTTACTTTACATTTTTTGGATTATTAATTTGGCTGAAATTTTTATGTTTTATGTGCTATCTGTATGTCTTCTTTCGATGATAAGTTTTGGTACAAAATTACATTCATTTCTATCATTTTATGGCAACTTATCCCTAGCAATAAAAAGGGCCGTTGCTGCATACTTGCATCATAGCAGGTGTGCTTTTGATTTCATCCCAGCCTTGGAGAGTTGACAAAATAACAATCAGAAAGGCTTTGCAAAACCTGGTGTGATGTTTCAGCACTGTCTGTGGTGTAATCACAGAGCAAGGTCACAGGCCTCACGATACCAAATTTAGCAAATGAACAGGTATCTTTTTGCGTGTTGGTGAATAAGTATCAATAGTGGATCAATAATAGGGGAATCTGTCAGAGGACCATCAGACGCAATTACAAGGTATTTATTGTACAGCTTTAAGGAAATTTTCCGGCAAGCTAGAGTACATTCTATATGCCTATTTAAGAACATAATATAAGTGTATATGTAACTCATTTCCGTAGACAACTGAACAGTGGGAGCTATAGAACATCAAATGGAAGATAAAGTTAGTCTCTTAAGGGGGCCGGCCCCATGGCCAAGTGGTTAAACTCGTGCACTCTGCTTTGGGGGCCCAGGGTTCACCGGTTTGAATCCTGGGCACAGACCACAGCACCGCTCATCAAGCCATGCTGTGACAGCCTCCCACATAGTAGAACTAGAATGACCTCAACTAGGATATACAACTATGTACTGGGGCTTTCGGGGGGGGAAAAAGAGGAAGATTGGCAACAAGATGTTAGCTCAGGACCAATCTTCCTCACCAAAAAAAGGGAGCCCAACTTAAAAAAGTAAAAGTTAGTCTCTTGCTCTTGCCATTAATATGAGTACTTTGCATTCTGCAACAATATATTTGCTTGCAAAGTTCGTGAAATAACCAATGAGAATTTAAATATATTCTAGAATCCCTTGGACTGTATTGCTTAACATACAGGCCAATGTTAATTTCATCCATATTAATTAAAGCAATCAATTTTTTATTACATGTTACAAAATTGTTACAAAATGTGAGAAAGTAATGTTAAAAATTACAAATCAGGAATCAAAATCACATGTATTCTAAATGGAATTGCAGATTAATTCTTAAATTACCTAAGGTTAAACCTGTAAAATGTGGTTTTGTCTAGTGAATGCAAATTTTACCAATTATTTCCAATAGCAAATAAAAATATTAAAATACACTTAATATCAATTTTCAACTCTTAGAAATGGGAAAAAATTATGATCCAGGAAAAATTGAGACAGTATTAGCTTATGCTTTCTTTTAAATAAATACAAAATATTTTTCCCATTCATGTGATTATTAATTAGGCTACTTTTAAAGCTATATTTGACTTGATGAAAATGGATTTGGAGCACCTTATATGTTATGTAATAAAGCAGTTAAATATCAACGCTCATCTCAAGAGATAATTTCTGATGACTGTTTTTTAATCTGCTGTGGTCACAAAGGCCCTGTTAACACAGCTGGGCTGTGACAGAATTAGAGGAGCCTCTTGGACTCTTGCTCAGCTCCTGCTTCGCCCTGCAGGGGTCACACTTAGCCTCTGCGCAGTACAGTCTCCCACTGAACAGTCCGCCATGGGATGTTATTCCGGAAGTTCTGGCCCTGGCAGAGATGTCTCAGAGAGGGAAGCTCAACTCAGATTTCCCTTTGCCTGCCTTCTCCCCCATCCACCGCAGCACGCCTACTCACCCTCCCCAAGGTGGGGCAGGTCCAGCCTGCTCACTGCTCAGCCACACGGTCCACGAAAGTGCTCATGACGAATTAAAACTGGTCACGTCTTTCAGATAAAAGCCGTGCCAATCAGCAGTGATTTTAAAGAATTTGAAATGGCCAAAATATAAAATATGGTCTTGCTAGGAAAGCTCAACTTGGTTGAGTATTTTCCCCTCCTGTTATCAAATTTTAGAGACAATTGAAATGTAAAATATGTCCCTCTGCTAGTTATAATGCGAATACGTGAAAGTGCAAAGGAATTAAAGTCAGTAAATAAATTCTCTTGCTTTCTTGTATTAAAAAGAAATTCAGTACAAAATTTACCCTGCCCTCTTATTTGAAGGGTAATGGCAGTCCCTGACTCCTGGATGGCAGTAGGTGCACTTTTGACAGGGGCAGCCTGGGCTGTGTCTCCCTAGAATGATTTGGGACATTTTAGCCTTGGAAGTTGGGTTAATTCAAAGATATGTCTCTCAAGAGCCTCCTTTTTAAGGAGCCCAAAGTTAATAGGACAAATGAAATCATAACTGCTCTGGCTCCACACCCGTTAAAATGCAGAAACAACTCAATTGCCTGCACCTGGAAGAACTAAACCAGGGAGCATTTTGTTTCCCGAACCCGTTATGAAGTGTTGCTAAAGATGATTTCACGGGCGTCGACGGATCTTAGTGAAGGAGGGAGATGGAGAGAATCTTCCTGGTTTTAGTGTTGGCAGGATTCCTGTCTGTATTGTATGTCAGCCTCAACCTCAGACAAATCTCTCAGCAAGAGGTTCATTTTGACACTGTAAATTCACTCCATTAGGATACAACTCTCTTTCAGAGAGTGGCATTTAAGCTGTCACTGACTGTCTTCTTGCACAGTTTGAAATCAGACTATGGTGGCAGCTCTACCTTCTTTCCCATTCAAACCACTCAACCTCCCTTTCCCCCTTTTTGCTCCATCTTTCTGGCACATTAGTATTGAACTAGATACCAGCTCTAAGTAAAGGCACAGTTTAGTACTCACAATCCCTGAGGGCAGGCATGTGCAACCTTGTGCCTTGGCGCTCTTCAAATGGCAGTTTTTGTTTTTCTTTTTTAAAGATTGGCACCTGAGCTAACAACTGTTGCCAATCTTCTTTTTTATTTTTTTCTGCTTCTTCTCACCAAATCCCCCCAGTACATAGTTGTATATTTTAGTTGCGGGTCCTTCTAGTTATGGCATGTGGGACGCCCGCTGCCTCAGCATGGCCTGATGAGCGGTGCCATGTCCACGCCCAGGATCCAAACCAGAGAAACTCTGGGCTGCTGAAGCGGAGTGCAAACTTCACCACTCAGCCATTGGGTGGCCCCTGAATGGTGTTTTATGGTGAAGTTGCTTAAACCATTTCACTCCTAATCCCGAGTCAGCTATGTGTTGTGTTCTAAATCCTGAGTCATGTGATGGAACAGGACTGGATCCTTTGCTCAAACTTACAGGACTGCACAACCAGAGAGCACATTTGGCTGTATGGAAAAGACAAGGAGTTAAATTAAATAGCAGACTCACAAACTTGTATTTCTTTTGCTGAAGAGCTAGATTGGGTTGGAGACCCAAGGTCTGTCTGTGCTGGCTCAGACACTCCCCAACCATGTGAGGATTAGATAGAGTCGCCAGTTCCATCTGATAAATTGTCCTTCCATATAATAGTGGTAAATCCAGTTGATGAAATCTTTCTCTCAAACTTGCTGGGTTAAGCTTTTACACTGACAGGATTTTTAAAACTCTAAATATCCGTTGTTTAAAATAACACTATCTACAGATTGCCATTAGTTTATTTATGGAAAAATAAGAAGTTTATCAAATAAAAACCATCTTCAGTTTTGCTTTATTTTTTTGAATCTCTACATGTAATTTTCTCTTAGTTTTATTCTTTTTCTTATTTTCATATTTCA
>NW_025795139.1:0-1401 GCF_021613505.1 Equus quagga
CTATTGATGGTTTTAAAACAAATGATTTGATTAATTAGGTCCTAGAGGAAGCCATTTGGTGACTGCCTTGTAAGATCAAAATCATCTCTTATTTACTAAGCCATTTAAATGATAGGGAATTTTCCCTATCATTTATTATGGTTTATTATTAATCATTTATTATTATTCCTTATTTCATAACTAAATACAAATATAAAATGCTTTGAAAAGAAAAATATATTCCTTAAGCATTTAAAAAATACAAATGTCAAAACTGAAAAGAAAACAAAGAACAAAAAAAGGAAATGAGTTATCAAGCCATGAAAAGACATAGCAGAACCTTAAATGAGTCTTACAAAGTAAACATCGCCAATCTGAAAGGACTCCTTACCAATATGATTCCAACTATATGACATTCTAGAAAAAGCCAAACTATGGAGGCAGTAAAAATATCAGTGGTTATGAGGGTTAGGGGAGAGGCAGACACGAATAGGCAGAGAACAGAAGATATTTAGGACAGTGAAATGATACTGTACGACATTACATTAGTGAATCATCTCATACATTTGTCAAAACCCATCGAATGTACACTATCAAGAGTGAACCTTAATATGAACTTTGGACCTTGGGGATAATGGTGCTTCAATGTGGGTTCATCCATTGCAACAAATGTACCACTTGGGTAGGGAATGTTGACAGTGGGGGAGGTTGTCACGTGTGGAGACAGATTTATAGGAACTCTTTGTACTTTTCACTTAACTATTGTTGTGAACCTAAAAATTCTCTAAAAAAATAGGTCTATTTAAAAGAAAAAAAATTATAGATGGAAAAAGTTATACTAGGCACATTATAATGACAAATAGTCTGTTGTTACTAGACAAAATAAGGATATTAGGATCTTTACTCAAGCGACAGATATTTACTCCATTTGATAAAAGGAAAGTTTACCAGATATGTCAATCATGGACTTCAATTTACCTTTCCAGCTTCTAGAAGCCACCTATATTCCTTGGCTTGTGATCCCCTTTCTCCATCTTACAAGCCAGCAACATTGCATCTCTCTGACCCTTCTTTCCCTCTCTAACTACTAAAAAAAAACTTCAGAAAAGTTCTCTCCTCTTAAAATCTCTTATCATTAGATTGGCTTCACCTGGATACTCCAGGATGCTCTTTCCACTGCAAGGTCCTTAACCTTTATCGTATCTGCAAAGCCCCTTTTCCCCTGTCCATTCACAGGTTCTGAGGATTAGGAGGTAAGTGTTTTCGGGGGGCATTATTCTGCTTACTACAGCTTCCAAGTTCAAATTGTTGCCCAAATTAATTTTCCCATAACTGCACAACTGAAGGTCCTGATTTTTGCCGGCTATTGGCTGAAGGCATCCCTCAGGTCCTAGAGGCCACCTGCAGTTCCTTGCTGTATTG
>NW_025795140.1:0-1401 GCF_021613505.1 Equus quagga
CAATACAGCAAGGAACTGCAGGTGGCCTCTAGGACCTGAGGGATGCCTTCAGCCAATAGCCGGCAAAAATCAGGACCTTCAGTTGTGCAGTTATGGGAAAATTAATTTGGGCAACAATTTGAACTTGGAAGCTGTAGTAAGCAGAATAATGCCCCCCGAAAACACTTACCTCCTAATCCTCAGAACCTGTGAATGGACAGGGGAAAAGGGGCTTTGCAGATACGATAAAGGTTAAGGACCTTGCAGTGGAAAGAGCATCCTGGAGTATCCAGGTGAAGCCAATCTAATGATAAGAGATTTTAAGAGGAGAGAACTTTTCTGAAGTTTTTTTTTAGTAGTTAGAGAGGGAAAGAAGGGTCAGAGAGATGCAATGTTGCTGGCTTGTAAGATGGAGAAAGGGGATCACAAGCCAAGGAATATAGGTGGCTTCTAGAAGCTGGAAAGGTAAATTGAAGTCCATGATTGACATATCTGGTAAACTTTCCTTTTATCAAATGGAGTAAATATCTGTCGCTTGAGTAAAGATCCTAATATCCTTATTTTGTCTAGTAACAACAGACTATTTGTCATTATAATGTGCCTAGTATAACTTTTTCCATCTATAATTTTTTTTCTTTTAAATAGACCTATTTTTTTAGAGAATTTTTAGGTTCACAACAATAGTTAAGTGAAAAGTACAAAGAGTTCCTATAAATCTGTCTCCACACGTGACAACCTCCCCCACTGTCAACATTCCCTACCCAAGTGGTACATTTGTTGCAATGGATGAACCCACATTGAAGCACCATTATCCCCAAGGTCCAAAGTTCATATTAAGGTTCACTCTTGATAGTGTACATTCGATGGGTTTTGACAAATGTATGAGATGATTCACTAATGTAATGTCGTACAGTATCATTTCACTGTCCTAAATATCTTCTGTTCTCTGCCTATTCGTGTCTGCCTCTCCCCTAACCCTCATAACCACTGATATTTTTACTGCCTCCATAGTTTGGCTTTTTCTAGAATGTCATATAGTTGGAATCATATTGGTAAGGAGTCCTTTCAGATTGGCGATGTTTACTTTGTAAGACTCATTTAAGGTTCTGCTATGTCTTTTCATGGCTTGATAACTCATTTCCTTTTTTTGTTCTTTGTTTTCTTTTCAGTTTTGACATTTGTATTTTTTAAATGCTTAAGGAATATATTTTTCTTTTCAAAGCATTTTATATTTGTATTTAGTTATGAAATAAGGAATAATAATAAATGATTAATAATAAACCATAATAAATGATAGGGAAAATTCCCTATCATTTAAATGGCTTAGTAAATAAGAGATGATTTTGATCTTACAAGGCAGTCACCAAATGGCTTCCTCTAGGACCTAATTAATCAAATCATTTGTTTTAAAACCATCAATAG
>NW_025795141.1:0-2690 GCF_021613505.1 Equus quagga
AAAAAAAAAAAAGACAAGCAAAAAGAAAATGGGAAACCGTGCTTCTAAAGCCGGCCAGCTCCCAGGTGGACAACCTCCCACTGGGACTCCAGCTGGTTTCATGCATAATGCATATGGAAACAATGCTTGCAAGTATTTAATAAAACGGGAAGGATTAACTAAGAATGACTTAAGTCTTAAAATGTCCAAAGTGGGGAACGTTTGATATCTCAAACCTACTGTATTTGCGCGCACAAGTAGAAAGAGCCAGCCCTAAAACTAAAGCAAAAGAATGGGAAGCTTATTATGATTGACATTTAGAGGTTTCAAAAGATAATATGATAAAATGAATTCTTTACAAGCGACTAACCATTTACGGTTAATAAATTGGCAGAGAGCGTATCTGAATTGAAAAAGGATAAGAAGTCAGAAACCATCCCACCCCACTTATCCCTTCCATCTCGTCTGCAGCTGCCTTTGGAATCTCAGAGCTCATCTCCTTCTTCTCCCTCAGCACCCTTACAATTTCTAAAGGGCTCTATTCCATTGACTTAAAGTAAGTGCTTACAAAAAGTTTTTCTGAATAGAACTAACCCAAATGTCTTTAAAGTTTATGGTATGAATTAGGGCTGCCCCAGGGAGAGAAGCCAGGGCATCCTCACATACATACCAATCTATGTGACCAGATTCGTATCTAAAGTTATGCGACCGCACAATAACCAGACCCCATCTGCACTGAAATCATTTAATGACTTTTTACATCATCCCTTGCTACAGGAACCCTAATGGGGGGATTTTCAAAGTAATGGCTCCCTGTCTTTCATCTCTCTCTTAGAGTTACAATTGCCATTTTCGTCTCCTTTTGAGCTTTGCAACCGGGAAACAAAGAAATCTTTAAAGAGTCAAAGGCTCCACCCCTGGGAGCCCCAACTTTGGGTTTCGGGGCCTGATCACCCCGGTGACCCCAAGTGGGGTGCCCTCTCTTGACAGTTGACTCATTGAGCATTTTAGTCACCTACTGAGTCAGTTATGAGGGTAGGAGACCTGTGATTTATTCTGTGAACTGTCCTGCTGGGGTTGTGTGCCCAGCATAGGAACTGATGTGTGACTCTTATCTTGCTAACCCTCTGGAAGAGGCCATGAGGGCGAGGTCTGATCTCTTCTTTTCCTTTCTTTGTCTGTTTTGCTCATCATCTCTTCTGTTGTCACCAAGTCCAGGTTAAGTTCAGGCTGGACCTGACCAGAACCTGGACCTTCTGAAAAATCGAAAACTTGAGGGGTTTCTCTGTGCCTTTATGATGCAGTTGGACAGGTAGATCAACCTAGAATGTCATTCAAGTTACAATCCAGTTTCTGGGAGGTCAAGAGCAACTGTCCTTAGAAAATCCTTGCAAGATGGAAATACTGCTCTAGAGGCAGTTCAGATTCCACCCAGTTCCTTTATCACGAAAAGGATTATCATCTCCCCTCTCCAGGAACTACTACCTAGTGCATCACTAATTCCTAAGACTGAAGAAAAAAAAAATGGAGGGGGAGGAAAAAACAGCTTCCAAATTCTTTTTGGTAACAATCTTGAGTTCTGCTAAGTTAAGTGATAAAAATATGAGTATCTGGGTCATTTCTGGATTGGATAGAACACAAACATTGCTAAACATCTAAGTTTATCTACTTTTGGCTTTTTAGTGCAGAGATGCTAAAAGTCTTTGAGTCTTTTACTGTAAAGTGACGTGTTCCTAGAAATTATGAAGTGTTTAGAATGCTGATATAAAAGGCAGTTCATAATTGCTTACCTTTTGTCTATTAATGGTTAAAAGGTCTAATTAACATATATAATTAAAGCTATTGGAAATTAATAAGGAAAACAGCTCTGCATTCAAGGAAAGTTAAAATGTATGTTTTCAGTAAAGAAGGTATAAAGAATGGAAGTATTTTTGTTTGTTTGGTTAAGAAAGATAAATTTGTCCTAATGTACTAGAAGGGAAGAAAGCAAGCATGGGACAAATTCTGAATGCAAAAGAAGTTATAGAAGTTTTGTGCAAGAAATCCTGAAAAGAGTTTTATACCTGGTCAAGTTGGCTAAGATTGAAATGAATATAATTAAGTAAATGGCTTTTAATATGAAAAAGTAAACTGGTACAAAAACTAGAATTTGGCTTTCTCTCTTAAAAGGATAATTTTCTTAAACTCTTAGTCTGCTCTTGATAAAGAGATTATAAAAGGTTTTTCCTTCTGAGTAAATTTACAAAATATCTATGTTTTGTTGTATCTGTGTTTATGTTTCCTAGGTGTAAAAGACAGAGGTCTCTCTATTAAGGTTTTTTTTTTTTTTTTGCTGTTGATACCTAAGCATTGTTTCACAGTGAGTGTTGTTTAAATAAGTGTTTTAAAAATATTTTGATATTTTTGACAAGATTCTCTTTCTCAAAAAAAAAAAAAAATTCAAGTCCTAAATAAAGGTTTTCCTTTGACTTGAATGAAGGAGGAGAATTTCTCTGAGGATTTTCAGAGGGCCCCTGAGACTTCACAGAGAAATTGGCGCCCTCTTCCTGTAAGGTGGAAGATTCTAAACCAATTAGGCTTATTTTGTCTGTTAAATTACCTTGGAAGCATTGTCAGATAAGTGATGATAATCTTTCTTAGTTGGTATCATGTGGGTAAATGTTACTGATATATGTGTTTTGAAAATTATGTAACATTCCTAAAATTCTGAT
>NW_025795142.1:0-2690 GCF_021613505.1 Equus quagga
ATCAGAATTTTAGGAATGTTACATAATTTTCAAAACACATATATCAGTAACATTTACCCACATGATACCAACTAAGAAAGATTATCATCACTTATCTGACAATGCTTCCAAGGTAATTTAACAGACAAAATAAGCCTAATTGGTTTAGAATCTTCCACCTTACAGGAAGAGGGCGCCAATTTCTCTGTGAAGTCTCAGGGGCCCTCTGAAAATCCTCAGAGAAATTCTCCTCCTTCATTCAAGTCAAAGGAAAACCTTTATTTAGGACTTGAATTTTTTTTTTTTTTTGAGAAAGAGAATCTTGTCAAAAATATCAAAATATTTTTAAAACACTTATTTAAACAACACTCACTGTGAAACAATGCTTAGGTATCAACAGCAAAAAAAAAAAAAAAACCTTAATAGAGAGACCTCTGTCTTTTACACCTAGGAAACATAAACACAGATACAACAAAACATAGATATTTTGTAAATTTACTCAGAAGGAAAAACCTTTTATAATCTCTTTATCAAGAGCAGACTAAGAGTTTAAGAAAATTATCCTTTTAAGAGAGAAAGCCAAATTCTAGTTTTTGTACCAGTTTACTTTTTCATATTAAAAGCCATTTACTTAATTATATTCATTTCAATCTTAGCCAACTTGACCAGGTATAAAACTCTTTTCAGGATTTCTTGCACAAAACTTCTATAACTTCTTTTGCATTCAGAATTTGTCCCATGCTTGCTTTCTTCCCTTCTAGTACATTAGGACAAATTTATCTTTCTTAACCAAACAAACAAAAATACTTCCATTCTTTATACCTTCTTTACTGAAAACATACATTTTAACTTTCCTTGAATGCAGAGCTGTTTTCCTTATTAATTTCCAATAGCTTTAATTATATATGTTAATTAGACCTTTTAACCATTAATAGACAAAAGGTAAGCAATTATGAACTGCCTTTTATATCAGCATTCTAAACACTTCATAATTTCTAGGAACACGTCACTTTACAGTAAAAGACTCAAAGACTTTTAGCATCTCTGCACTAAAAAGCCAAAAGTAGATAAACTTAGATGTTTAGCAATGTTTGTGTTCTATCCAATCCAGAAATGACCCAGATACTCATATTTTTATCACTTAACTTAGCAGAACTCAAGATTGTTACCAAAAAGAATTTGGAAGCTGTTTTTTCCTCCCCCTCCATTTTTTTTTTCTTCAGTCTTAGGAATTAGTGATGCACTAGGTAGTAGTTCCTGGAGAGGGGAGATGATAATCCTTTTCGTGATAAAGGAACTGGGTGGAATCTGAACTGCCTCTAGAGCAGTATTTCCATCTTGCAAGGATTTTCTAAGGACAGTTGCTCTTGACCTCCCAGAAACTGGATTGTAACTTGAATGACATTCTAGGTTGATCTACCTGTCCAACTGCATCATAAAGGCACAGAGAAACCCCTCAAGTTTTCGATTTTTCAGAAGGTCCAGGTTCTGGTCAGGTCCAGCCTGAACTTAACCTGGACTTGGTGACAACAGAAGAGATGATGAGCAAAACAGACAAAGAAAGGAAAAGAAGAGATCAGACCTCGCCCTCATGGCCTCTTCCAGAGGGTTAGCAAGATAAGAGTCACACATCAGTTCCTATGCTGGGCACACAACCCCAGCAGGACAGTTCACAGAATAAATCACAGGTCTCCTACCCTCATAACTGACTCAGTAGGTGACTAAAATGCTCAATGAGTCAACTGTCAAGAGAGGGCACCCCACTTGGGGTCACCGGGGTGATCAGGCCCCGAAACCCAAAGTTGGGGCTCCCAGGGGTGGAGCCTTTGACTCTTTAAAGATTTCTTTGTTTCCCGGTTGCAAAGCTCAAAAGGAGACGAAAATGGCAATTGTAACTCTAAGAGAGAGATGAAAGACAGGGAGCCATTACTTTGAAAATCCCCCCATTAGGGTTCCTGTAGCAAGGGATGATGTAAAAAGTCATTAAATGATTTCAGTGCAGATGGGGTCTGGTTATTGTGCGGTCGCATAACTTTAGATACGAATCTGGTCACATAGATTGGTATGTATGTGAGGATGCCCTGGCTTCTCTCCCTGGGGCAGCCCTAATTCATACCATAAACTTTAAAGACATTTGGGTTAGTTCTATTCAGAAAAACTTTTTGTAAGCACTTACTTTAAGTCAATGGAATAGAGCCCTTTAGAAATTGTAAGGGTGCTGAGGGAGAAGAAGGAGATGAGCTCTGAGATTCCAAAGGCAGCTGCAGACGAGATGGAAGGGATAAGTGGGGTGGGATGGTTTCTGACTTCTTATCCTTTTTCAATTCAGATACGCTCTCTGCCAATTTATTAACCGTAAATGGTTAGTCGCTTGTAAAGAATTCATTTTATCATATTATCTTTTGAAACCTCTAAATGTCAATCATAATAAGCTTCCCATTCTTTTGCTTTAGTTTTAGGGCTGGCTCTTTCTACTTGTGCGCGCAAATACAGTAGGTTTGAGATATCAAACGTTCCCCACTTTGGACATTTTAAGACTTAAGTCATTCTTAGTTAATCCTTCCCGTTTTATTAAATACTTGCAAGCATTGTTTCCATATGCATTATGCATGAAACCAGCTGGAGTCCCAGTGGGAGGTTGTCCACCTGGGAGCTGGCCGGCTTTAGAAGCACGGTTTCCCATTTTCTTTTTGCTTGTCTTTTTTTTTTTT
>NW_025795143.1:0-3927 GCF_021613505.1 Equus quagga
TTCTCTGTCAATTGCCATTTTTAAGTCTTTTGTTGTTTACAGTCAGTTGTTTTACTCTGATGCTTTTTGCTTTTGCAAATATGTCTCATCTTCAGAGGAATTCATGGAAAGGACTCTGACGCTTACTCTGGAATACAGGTTTCTGACAAATTTTCAGATCATAGAACTGAACTGGGTAAGAAATTACAGAAATTTAATGGAGAAACTCATGACCTCATAAAACTGCTAACAGAAGATTAAGATCAAGAACCGGTTATACAGGACTGAATGAACTGAGGATGATTATAATTATTTTTTATGACTTTTGTTTGAAATATTGTTTTTGATGTGTTGTTTTGTTTTCTCAGATTTAAGGAAATCTTTTCTCTTATGCTAACTATGACTTACAGCAATTAGTGAAATTATACCTTTATGAGCAAAACTGAAACATTTATCTTTTTCTCCCTACCTGATCCCTCCAGAATTTGGAAATTCTTTGTGAGTGAGTATGGTTATTTCGTGGCAATATAGCTATTTGCATAAGTTCAATAAGAATCTGTTCTCCTTATAACAGGACATTTGTTATCTTACCAAAACTTTAACTGGAATGTCATATTTGAGAGAAACATACAGACTCAGATATGACAATACTGCCTTTGGGGAATAAGGAAAATATTTTCTGGAAATATAGCCATTTGGAAATATGGGCCTGGTACCTTGCTTTACAGAGAGAGATTCCAGCAATCTTACCTGGTAAGAAAGGAAGCTTGCTTATCTGGCAGGTGCAATGAACCTCGAAATATTCTGGGGAATCTCAAGAAAGGAGAGAAATTCACCCAAATCTAAGGTATTGCAGGCAAGGCCTGATGGCACAAATCCTTGGCTTGGCTTTTCTGGCCTCGAGAAGTCTTTAAAGTTCAATCTGAGATTCCTCATAAAAAATTCCAGCAAAAGCAGATTTAAGAGCCTATTGATCAATTGCTATTTTTGCTGCACTTATGTAAATAATTGGGCCAAGTTTCTTGAAACTAAACTTATTTTGCAAACTAATTAGCCTTAATTTGACTATCTTTGGTAAAAATGAGGGTGATTTTAGAGAGAAGAATTATGTTTCAGTGAAAAACTATAATACGCATTTGTGGATATTAGATCCTAGTTCTGTTATTTATCTTTGAGGCTTTTTCTACCTGTGAACTGGACTGGATCCTGAATTCTTCTATTGAAATATCTGGTTACAAACCTCCAAACTAATGTTTTCAATTTTTACCTCATTTTCATTTGGAGTCATTGAGAATTGAACATGCTCTTTTTCCTGAAACCTTGCAAATTGAAGCTGAATAACTTGATAGAAACTTAAGAGAGATTCCTATCTGTTACTGTGTAAGCTGCAAGCCACTCAAAAAGATACCTGAATGCCCAATGACATCATCGGAGACATTTCAAGCTGCAAAAAGATGCTTTGACTCTGACATCTAGAAGTCTTCTTGACTGCCTGCTCCCTGGATGCAGGAACTAATTTATAATTTGCTACAACCATTAACCTTGTTACCTTGCTTCCAACATCACAAGGGAGAGAAGACCACGACTGAATTCTATTGTTTAATATGGTTTACAAATGAGTCTTACTTAAATGATAAGTGAGGATGTTACACTGTCTAGCCTCAAGAATGCCTGCTACTTTCTGTTAATTCCTTTAACCCAGTAAAAGATTTCCTTCTAAAGGCTCAAGAAATTGCCATGGAACAAGAGAAACAGATATGGCAATGAAAAGGGGGAATTTTTGACACCCCCTCGCAGATGTGGTTCGGGCCCAATAAGAAACCCACTCCATGGGTCACAAGGCCACTTTCCCCTTCCTAAGGGACCCTTTGAGGTATGGCAATTGGACTTTGTCCAAATGCCACCATCTCAAGGATATAAATACATCTTGGTAATGATTTGCATGTTTTCACATTGGATTGAGGCCTTTCCTTGCAGAAGAGCAACGGCTTTAACAGTAGGTAAATTACTATTAGAGAGAATAATTCCTGTATGGGGAATTCCTACTGAGTTACATAGTGACTGAGGAACTCAAATCTGTTTGTAATGTTTGGCCAATATTGCAGCATTTCCACTGCGCTTACCATCCTCGATCCTCAGGACTGGTAAAACTAATGGCACAACTAGAACTTAATTGGCAAGCTTTCAGAAGCATTTACTCTCTCACGGCCAAAAGCTCTTGTGCTAATGCTCCTTAATCTTAGATCTATATTTTTTGTAAACATCGACTGTCTCATTTTGAAATAATAATAAAACAGCCTATGCAATTAGATGAAGAAATATATGAACCAGCTTTTCTTAAGGGATATATTACATTGTTGTCGCGGTCTTATTGAGGTACTTAAAGTAAAATGAGACTGGTAGCTGATTCTTTCACAGAGCTCCCAGAACTTAAGGATCTTGGACTGTAACCTGAAGAATTTATTTATTGAAAGGGACATCAAATAAGACTGTTTGCAGCCCAGTTGAAAAAGACCATACCAGGAGGAGTAGAAGATGACATCTGTTGTAGACAGCTGTCCCAAGACTCCGGGCCAGGCCTGCATTCCCAACCTTATATCTCCTCATTTAAACATTTGTTATGCTCAAACTGTATACCTATTTTATAGTTTGTTTGGAATACTATCATACTTAAAGAAAGGGATTAATTTGGGACAGAGTGGTCTTGAACCAGGAATTTATCAAGTGACTCCTAATGGAACTCAATGGTTATGTAGAACAAATCTTTGGCCTTGGCTACTGCCTGGATGGCTAAAACACTGTACCCTGAGTTTCCTTTAAAAGCAGGGAAGGAGTCAGGCTGAGTTAAAACCTGTTGCCAACCTCCCTCTCTTTAAGGCCAGATGGGCTTGTTCAGTGTTACACTGGTATGGCTATATTTTCATCTATATTTACTTCTTCTTTGGGGCTAAAAGATGTCCTTATTACATATGAAAGCTCTGACTAAATTTACTCAGGAAGCCCTTAATGATAGTCAAGCAGGAATACCCTTATTTAAATACGGAAATGTCTTTAATGAGAAGGGCTGTCCTTCAAAACAGAATGGCTTTAGATATTCTTACTGCATCCCAAAGTGGTACATATACAATCATTCAGACTGGATCCTGTGCTTTTATACGTGATGAATCTTCCAATGTGTCGTCTCTGCTAAAGCACACGAAGAAGCAAGTGGATGCCTTACGCGATCCAACACCCAGTCTTGAATTGTTTGGTTAGCTCCCTTCCGGTATCAGTTCTCTTTTCCGATCCAGACTGGAATTCCTATTTCTACTACTTCTTGGAATTCTTGTACTAGTCATAATATTCAAACTAATTGCTGTTTTCTTTACTCAGTGTTGTAAGAGTAGCATACAACCTAGAGTAATGATTGCTCAACGGCTTGAGATGGTTGATCTGTCTTATAACCCTGGACAAATTTCCTTTTCTGATAGGGACTATGACTAAGAATTCATTTCAGACCAATCCTTTTAAAAATGCTGAGCTATTATTGTTACTGTACTTGTTCTATAATCATATACAATGTAAATGTGAAGTGTCATAGAAAAGCACATATACAATGTTTGTGCAACAATCTAAAATTAATTGAAAATTAAATGACATATGAAATACTTCCTCTGTTAATATATACTTCCATGCTTGTCTGCTATTTCCGCCCAACGTGGACGACTAGACCAATAAATGAGATAAAACCCTAGCACTGAGGGACATGATGGACCCAGGGCAGGCAGCAACCACCCTGGCGCCGAGGGACAATATTTTGATCATCAATGCTTTCTATCAAAAGATTAGAGATCAAAAGGGGAAAATGACAAATAAAAATGGCAAGTAATAGGATATATTGGAGTATATGAGGAAGCCATTTGGTGTAAACCTATTTCGGCCTGACCTTGTCTTTCCAAAAGGGCCTGA
>NW_025795144.1:0-3927 GCF_021613505.1 Equus quagga
TCAGGCCCTTTTGGAAAGACAAGGTCAGGCCGAAATAGGTTTACACCAAATGGCTTCCTCATATACTCCAATATATCCTATTACTTGCCATTTTTATTTGTCATTTTCCCCTTTTGATCTCTAATCTTTTGATAGAAAGCATTGATGATCAAAATATTGTCCCTCGGCGCCAGGGTGGTTGCTGCCTGCCCTGGGTCCATCATGTCCCTCAGTGCTAGGGTTTTATCTCATTTATTGGTCTAGTCGTCCACGTTGGGCGGAAATAGCAGACAAGCATGGAAGTATATATTAACAGAGGAAGTATTTCATATGTCATTTAATTTTCAATTAATTTTAGATTGTTGCACAAACATTGTATATGTGCTTTTCTATGACACTTCACATTTACATTGTATATGATTATAGAACAAGTACAGTAACAATAATAGCTCAGCATTTTTAAAAGGATTGGTCTGAAATGAATTCTTAGTCATAGTCCCTATCAGAAAAGGAAATTTGTCCAGGGTTATAAGACAGATCAACCATCTCAAGCCGTTGAGCAATCATTACTCTAGGTTGTATGCTACTCTTACAACACTGAGTAAAGAAAACAGCAATTAGTTTGAATATTATGACTAGTACAAGAATTCCAAGAAGTAGTAGAAATAGGAATTCCAGTCTGGATCGGAAAAGAGAACTGATACCGGAAGGGAGCTAACCAAACAATTCAAGACTGGGTGTTGGATCGCGTAAGGCATCCACTTGCTTCTTCGTGTGCTTTAGCAGAGACGACACATTGGAAGATTCATCACGTATAAAAGCACAGGATCCAGTCTGAATGATTGTATATGTACCACTTTGGGATGCAGTAAGAATATCTAAAGCCATTCTGTTTTGAAGGACAGCCCTTCTCATTAAAGACATTTCCGTATTTAAATAAGGGTATTCCTGCTTGACTATCATTAAGGGCTTCCTGAGTAAATTTAGTCAGAGCTTTCATATGTAATAAGGACATCTTTTAGCCCCAAAGAAGAAGTAAATATAGATGAAAATATAGCCATACCAGTGTAACACTGAACAAGCCCATCTGGCCTTAAAGAGAGGGAGGTTGGCAACAGGTTTTAACTCAGCCTGACTCCTTCCCTGCTTTTAAAGGAAACTCAGGGTACAGTGTTTTAGCCATCCAGGCAGTAGCCAAGGCCAAAGATTTGTTCTACATAACCATTGAGTTCCATTAGGAGTCACTTGATAAATTCCTGGTTCAAGACCACTCTGTCCCAAATTAATCCCTTTCTTTAAGTATGATAGTATTCCAAACAAACTATAAAATAGGTATACAGTTTGAGCATAACAAATGTTTAAATGAGGAGATATAAGGTTGGGAATGCAGGCCTGGCCCGGAGTCTTGGGACAGCTGTCTACAACAGATGTCATCTTCTACTCCTCCTGGTATGGTCTTTTTCAACTGGGCTGCAAACAGTCTTATTTGATGTCCCTTTCAATAAATAAATTCTTCAGGTTACAGTCCAAGATCCTTAAGTTCTGGGAGCTCTGTGAAAGAATCAGCTACCAGTCTCATTTTACTTTAAGTACCTCAATAAGACCGCGACAACAATGTAATATATCCCTTAAGAAAAGCTGGTTCATATATTTCTTCATCTAATTGCATAGGCTGTTTTATTATTATTTCAAAATGAGACAGTCGATGTTTACAAAAAATATAGATCTAAGATTAAGGAGCATTAGCACAAGAGCTTTTGGCCGTGAGAGAGTAAATGCTTCTGAAAGCTTGCCAATTAAGTTCTAGTTGTGCCATTAGTTTTACCAGTCCTGAGGATCGAGGATGGTAAGCGCAGTGGAAATGCTGCAATATTGGCCAAACATTACAAACAGATTTGAGTTCCTCAGTCACTATGTAACTCAGTAGGAATTCCCCATACAGGAATTATTCTCTCTAATAGTAATTTACCTACTGTTAAAGCCGTTGCTCTTCTGCAAGGAAAGGCCTCAATCCAATGTGAAAACATGCAAATCATTACCAAGATGTATTTATATCCTTGAGATGGTGGCATTTGGACAAAGTCCAATTGCCATACCTCAAAGGGTCCCTTAGGAAGGGGAAAGTGGCCTTGTGACCCATGGAGTGGGTTTCTTATTGGGCCCGAACCACATCTGCGAGGGGGTGTCAAAAATTCCCCCTTTTCATTGCCATATCTGTTTCTCTTGTTCCATGGCAATTTCTTGAGCCTTTAGAAGGAAATCTTTTACTGGGTTAAAGGAATTAACAGAAAGTAGCAGGCATTCTTGAGGCTAGACAGTGTAACATCCTCACTTATCATTTAAGTAAGACTCATTTGTAAACCATATTAAACAATAGAATTCAGTCGTGGTCTTCTCTCCCTTGTGATGTTGGAAGCAAGGTAACAAGGTTAATGGTTGTAGCAAATTATAAATTAGTTCCTGCATCCAGGGAGCAGGCAGTCAAGAAGACTTCTAGATGTCAGAGTCAAAGCATCTTTTTGCAGCTTGAAATGTCTCCGATGATGTCATTGGGCATTCAGGTATCTTTTTGAGTGGCTTGCAGCTTACACAGTAACAGATAGGAATCTCTCTTAAGTTTCTATCAAGTTATTCAGCTTCAATTTGCAAGGTTTCAGGAAAAAGAGCATGTTCAATTCTCAATGACTCCAAATGAAAATGAGGTAAAAATTGAAAACATTAGTTTGGAGGTTTGTAACCAGATATTTCAATAGAAGAATTCAGGATCCAGTCCAGTTCACAGGTAGAAAAAGCCTCAAAGATAAATAACAGAACTAGGATCTAATATCCACAAATGCGTATTATAGTTTTTCACTGAAACATAATTCTTCTCTCTAAAATCACCCTCATTTTTACCAAAGATAGTCAAATTAAGGCTAATTAGTTTGCAAAATAAGTTTAGTTTCAAGAAACTTGGCCCAATTATTTACATAAGTGCAGCAAAAATAGCAATTGATCAATAGGCTCTTAAATCTGCTTTTGCTGGAATTTTTTATGAGGAATCTCAGATTGAACTTTAAAGACTTCTCGAGGCCAGAAAAGCCAAGCCAAGGATTTGTGCCATCAGGCCTTGCCTGCAATACCTTAGATTTGGGTGAATTTCTCTCCTTTCTTGAGATTCCCCAGAATATTTCGAGGTTCATTGCACCTGCCAGATAAGCAAGCTTCCTTTCTTACCAGGTAAGATTGCTGGAATCTCTCTCTGTAAAGCAAGGTACCAGGCCCATATTTCCAAATGGCTATATTTCCAGAAAATATTTTCCTTATTCCCCAAAGGCAGTATTGTCATATCTGAGTCTGTATGTTTCTCTCAAATATGACATTCCAGTTAAAGTTTTGGTAAGATAACAAATGTCCTGTTATAAGGAGAACAGATTCTTATTGAACTTATGCAAATAGCTATATTGCCACGAAATAACCATACTCACTCACAAAGAATTTCCAAATTCTGGAGGGATCAGGTAGGGAGAAAAAGATAAATGTTTCAGTTTTGCTCATAAAGGTATAATTTCACTAATTGCTGTAAGTCATAGTTAGCATAAGAGAAAAGATTTCCTTAAATCTGAGAAAACAAAACAACACATCAAAAACAATATTTCAAACAAAAGTCATAAAAAATAATTATAATCATCCTCAGTTCATTCAGTCCTGTATAACCGGTTCTTGATCTTAATCTTCTGTTAGCAGTTTTATGAGGTCATGAGTTTCTCCATTAAATTTCTGTAATTTCTTACCCAGTTCAGTTCTATGATCTGAAAATTTGTCAGAAACCTGTATTCCAGAGTAAGCGTCAGAGTCCTTTCCATGAATTCCTCTGAAGATGAGACATATTTGCAAAAGCAAAAAGCATCAGAGTAAAACAACTGACTGTAAACAACAAAAGACTTAAAAATGGCAATTGACAGAGAA
>NW_025795145.1:0-2539 GCF_021613505.1 Equus quagga
TGTTCAGACTTTATTTAAAAAAAAAAAAAGACAAGCAAAAAGAAAATAGGAAAACCATGCTTTTAAAGCTGGCCAGCTCCCGGATGGACAACCTCCCAATAGGACTCCAGCTGTTTTCCTGTATGGAAACAATGCTTGCAAGTATCTAACAAAATGGGAAGGATTAACTAAGAATGACGTAAGTGGCCAATGTGGGGAACGTTTGATATCTCAAAGCTACTGTATTTGCATGCACAAGTAGAAAGAGCCAGCTCTAAAACTAAAGCAAAAGAATGGGAAGCTTATTATGATTGGCATTTAGAGACTTCAAAACGTAATAATGATAAAATGAATTCTTTACAGGAGACTAACCGTAAATTGGCGGAAACTGTATCTGAATTAAAAAGGGATAAGAAGTCAGAAACTGTCCCACTCCACTTATCCCTTCCATCTCCTCTGCAGCTGCCTTTGGAATCTCAGAGCTCATCTCCTTCTTTTCTAAAGAGCTCTATTCCATTGACATAAAGTAAGTGCTTACAAAAGTTTTTCTGAATAGAATTAACCCAAATGTCTTCATCTCTCTTAAAGTTATAATGGCCATTTTCATCTCCTTTTGAGCTTTGCAACAGGGAACAAAGAAATCTTTAAAGAGTCAAAGGCTCCACCCCTGGGAGCCCCAACTTTGGGTTTCTGGGCCTGATCACCCGGTGACCCCAAGTGGGGTGCCCTCTCTTGACAGTTGACTCATTGAGTATTTTAGTCACCTACTGAGTCAGTTATAAGGGTAGGAGACCTGTGATTTATTCTGTGAACTGTCCTGCTGGGGTTGTGTGCACAGCATAGGAACTGATGTGTGACTCTTATCTTGCTAACCCTCTGGAAGAGGCCATGAGGGCGAGGTCTGATCTCTTCTTTTCCTTTCTTTGTCTGTTTTGCTCATCATCTCTTCTGTTGTCACCAAGTCCAGGTTAAGTTCAGGCTGGACCTGACCAGAGCCTGGACCTTCTGAAAAATCGAAAACTTGAGGGGTTTCTCTGTGCCTTTATGATGCAGGTGGACAGGTAGATCAACCTAGAATGTCATTCAAGTTACAGTCCAGTTTCTGGGAAATCAAGAGCAACTGTCCTCAGAAAATCCTTGCAAGACTGGAAATACTGCTCTAGAGGCAGTTCAGATTCCACCCAGTTCCTTTATCACGAAAAGGATTATCATCTCCCCTCTCCAGGAACTATTACCTAGCCCATCACTAATTCCTAAGACTGAAGAAAAAAAAAAAAGAGAGGGGGAGGAAAAAACAGCTTCCAAATTCTTTTTGGTAACAATCTTGAGTTCTGCTAAGTTAAGTGATAAAAATCTGAGTATCTGGGTAGTTTTTGGATTGGATAGAACACAAACATTGCTAAACATCTAAGTTTATCTACTTTTGTTTTTTTATTGCAGAGATGCTAAAAGTCTTTGGGTCTTTTACTGTAAAGTGATGTGTTCCTAGAAATTATGAAGTGTTTAGAACGCTGATATAAAAGGCAGTTCATAATTGCTTACCTTTTGTCTGTTAATGGTTAAAAGGTCTAATTAACATATATAATTAAAGCTATTGGAAATTAATAAGGAAAACAGCTCTGCATTCAAGGAAAGTTAAAATGTAAGTTTTCAGTAAAGAGGGTATAAAGAATGGAAATATTTTTGTTTGTTCCGTTAAGAAAGATAAATTTGTCCTAATGTACTAGAAGGGAAGAAAGAAAGCATGGGACAAATTCGGAAGGCAAAAAGAAAGTTGCAGAAGGTTTGTGAAAGAAATTCTGAAAAGAGTTTTGTACCTGGTCAAGTTGGCTAAGATTGAAATGAATATAATTAAGTAAATCGGTTTTAATATGAAAAAAGTAAACTGGCACAAAAATTAAAATTTGGCTCTCTCTCTTAAAAGGATAATTTTCTTAAACTCTTAGTCTGCTCTTGATAAAGAGATTATAAAAGGTTTTTCCTTCTGAGTAAGTTTACAAAAGATCTATGTTTTGTTGTATCTGTGTTTACGTTTCCTAGGTGTAAAAGACAGAGGTCTCTCTATTAAGGTTTTTTTGCTGTTGATACCTAAGCATTGTTTCACAGTAAGCGCTGTTTAAATAAGTGTTTTAAAAATCTTTTGATATTTTTGACAAGCTTCTCTCTCAAAAAAAAAAAATATATATATATATTCAAGTCCTAAATAAAGGTTTTCTTTTGACCTGAATGAAGGAAGAGAATTTCTCTGGGGATTTTCAGAGGGACCTTGAGACTTCACAGAGACATTTACTCTCTCTTCCTATAAGGTGGAAGATTCTAAACTAATTAGGCTTATTTGGTCTGTTAAATTACATTGGAAGCACTGTCATATAAGTGATGATAATCTTTCTTAGTTGGTATTATGTGGGTAAATGTTATTGATATAACTGTTTTGAAAATTAGCTAACATTCCTAAAATTCTGATCTGTCCTGGCTATCAACCATAATTGTAAATATTATTTTAAGGTGTTGTATATCACAGAAATAACCAAGTTTCTCTGTCAATTGCCATTTTTAAGTC
>NW_025795146.1:0-2539 GCF_021613505.1 Equus quagga
GACTTAAAAATGGCAATTGACAGAGAAACTTGGTTATTTCTGTGATATACAACACCTTAAAATAATATTTACAATTATGGTTGATAGCCAGGACAGATCAGAATTTTAGGAATGTTAGCTAATTTTCAAAACAGTTATATCAATAACATTTACCCACATAATACCAACTAAGAAAGATTATCATCACTTATATGACAGTGCTTCCAATGTAATTTAACAGACCAAATAAGCCTAATTAGTTTAGAATCTTCCACCTTATAGGAAGAGAGAGTAAATGTCTCTGTGAAGTCTCAAGGTCCCTCTGAAAATCCCCAGAGAAATTCTCTTCCTTCATTCAGGTCAAAAGAAAACCTTTATTTAGGACTTGAATATATATATATATTTTTTTTTTTTGAGAGAGAAGCTTGTCAAAAATATCAAAAGATTTTTAAAACACTTATTTAAACAGCGCTTACTGTGAAACAATGCTTAGGTATCAACAGCAAAAAAACCTTAATAGAGAGACCTCTGTCTTTTACACCTAGGAAACGTAAACACAGATACAACAAAACATAGATCTTTTGTAAACTTACTCAGAAGGAAAAACCTTTTATAATCTCTTTATCAAGAGCAGACTAAGAGTTTAAGAAAATTATCCTTTTAAGAGAGAGAGCCAAATTTTAATTTTTGTGCCAGTTTACTTTTTTCATATTAAAACCGATTTACTTAATTATATTCATTTCAATCTTAGCCAACTTGACCAGGTACAAAACTCTTTTCAGAATTTCTTTCACAAACCTTCTGCAACTTTCTTTTTGCCTTCCGAATTTGTCCCATGCTTTCTTTCTTCCCTTCTAGTACATTAGGACAAATTTATCTTTCTTAACGGAACAAACAAAAATATTTCCATTCTTTATACCCTCTTTACTGAAAACTTACATTTTAACTTTCCTTGAATGCAGAGCTGTTTTCCTTATTAATTTCCAATAGCTTTAATTATATATGTTAATTAGACCTTTTAACCATTAACAGACAAAAGGTAAGCAATTATGAACTGCCTTTTATATCAGCGTTCTAAACACTTCATAATTTCTAGGAACACATCACTTTACAGTAAAAGACCCAAAGACTTTTAGCATCTCTGCAATAAAAAAACAAAAGTAGATAAACTTAGATGTTTAGCAATGTTTGTGTTCTATCCAATCCAAAAACTACCCAGATACTCAGATTTTTATCACTTAACTTAGCAGAACTCAAGATTGTTACCAAAAAGAATTTGGAAGCTGTTTTTTCCTCCCCCTCTCTTTTTTTTTTTTCTTCAGTCTTAGGAATTAGTGATGGGCTAGGTAATAGTTCCTGGAGAGGGGAGATGATAATCCTTTTCGTGATAAAGGAACTGGGTGGAATCTGAACTGCCTCTAGAGCAGTATTTCCAGTCTTGCAAGGATTTTCTGAGGACAGTTGCTCTTGATTTCCCAGAAACTGGACTGTAACTTGAATGACATTCTAGGTTGATCTACCTGTCCACCTGCATCATAAAGGCACAGAGAAACCCCTCAAGTTTTCGATTTTTCAGAAGGTCCAGGCTCTGGTCAGGTCCAGCCTGAACTTAACCTGGACTTGGTGACAACAGAAGAGATGATGAGCAAAACAGACAAAGAAAGGAAAAGAAGAGATCAGACCTCGCCCTCATGGCCTCTTCCAGAGGGTTAGCAAGATAAGAGTCACACATCAGTTCCTATGCTGTGCACACAACCCCAGCAGGACAGTTCACAGAATAAATCACAGGTCTCCTACCCTTATAACTGACTCAGTAGGTGACTAAAATACTCAATGAGTCAACTGTCAAGAGAGGGCACCCCACTTGGGGTCACCGGGTGATCAGGCCCAGAAACCCAAAGTTGGGGCTCCCAGGGGTGGAGCCTTTGACTCTTTAAAGATTTCTTTGTTCCCTGTTGCAAAGCTCAAAAGGAGATGAAAATGGCCATTATAACTTTAAGAGAGATGAAGACATTTGGGTTAATTCTATTCAGAAAAACTTTTGTAAGCACTTACTTTATGTCAATGGAATAGAGCTCTTTAGAAAAGAAGGAGATGAGCTCTGAGATTCCAAAGGCAGCTGCAGAGGAGATGGAAGGGATAAGTGGAGTGGGACAGTTTCTGACTTCTTATCCCTTTTTAATTCAGATACAGTTTCCGCCAATTTACGGTTAGTCTCCTGTAAAGAATTCATTTTATCATTATTACGTTTTGAAGTCTCTAAATGCCAATCATAATAAGCTTCCCATTCTTTTGCTTTAGTTTTAGAGCTGGCTCTTTCTACTTGTGCATGCAAATACAGTAGCTTTGAGATATCAAACGTTCCCCACATTGGCCACTTACGTCATTCTTAGTTAATCCTTCCCATTTTGTTAGATACTTGCAAGCATTGTTTCCATACAGGAAAACAGCTGGAGTCCTATTGGGAGGTTGTCCATCCGGGAGCTGGCCAGCTTTAAAAGCATGGTTTTCCTATTTTCTTTTTGCTTGTCTTTTTTTTTTTTTAAATAAAGTCTGAACA
>NW_025795147.1:0-1219 GCF_021613505.1 Equus quagga
AAACCTAAAAAGATGCCCAGCAGAACTAGGCAGGGAATGAGTGTCAAATTATTGGTTCTTTTAAAAACAAAGCTGAATTGATATAGAAAAGCTTTCTTCCCTGTGCTGCTTGTGCTTCTTTTTTGTTAACCTGTAGTAGATCTTAAGTGCTGCTGAAATGTTCATACTGTGTCCACATTTCTCTTTGGAAAATTATAAGCCTAGTCTGAATTGACATTTCTTCTAATTTTTCATCTTAAAGCAAAAGCTGGAAAGCTCTGTTACTTTACTAATAAAATGACATTTGAGACATTATTTTTATTTGATAAAAATGAGATACTATGTCAAATGTTTTTAATTGTGGACTGGAAATTTTTCAGAGAGCATGTCTTATAGCAGCAGTGCCCTTTCAGAATCAGTTAAAATATTTTATGAAATGTAATAAAGTCTGTATTCGTTCATCTGTTCCTAAGTTCTAAGTATGTATAGTTGAAAGAGGAAAATCTCGTTTACAGAATTTTGGAAGTTGAATACAATTATAGAATTAATTCCTTAAATAAAAATATCTTTGATTTTTGAGTTGAGACTCCTTCCTTGCATGTGTATCCCCATCATAACTAGCCATATCCCTTTCATATAAGCATTTTATAATGGCAGCCAACAGTCATTAAAGCCTAGTGTTGCATCCTCTCAGTAGGGGTCAGCAGTTTCTATTTGAACACTGGGAAAGCTTACTTACCATTTGTAGAGGTATGACATTTTGCCATGTTAAATACAAGATGTTAATGTTAACTAAAGGAAAATAATCAGAATCTCTCCCTCATTGGTAAATCAAATATTTAATGAGTAATTATAGGAAAGATGACATTTTGTTAGTCACAAGAATTACGATGCATTGCAGGGGCTGACAAACTATGCTTAAGGGCCAATTTGGCCCGCTGCCTGTTTTTATATGGCTTGCAAGCTGAGAATGATTCTCAGATTTTTAAATGCTTGGGAAGAATCTTAAGAATATGATTTCATATCAGGTGAAAATTATATGAAATTCAAATTTCAGTGTCCATAAATAAAGTTACATTGAAACACAGCTCTGCTCATTTTTTTACATATTGTGCTTGCTTCTGTGCTACAATGGCAGAGTTGAGTAGTTGTGACAGATGCCGTGAGGCCCACAAAGCCTTAGATACTTACTATTCTGACCCTTTACAGAAAAAGTTTACTGACTCTGATATAGTGCATA
>NW_025795148.1:0-1219 GCF_021613505.1 Equus quagga
TATGCACTATATCAGAGTCAGTAAACTTTTTCTGTAAAGGGTCAGAATAGTAAGTATCTAAGGCTTTGTGGGCCTCACGGCATCTGTCACAACTACTCAACTCTGCCATTGTAGCACAGAAGCAAGCACAATATGTAAAAAAATGAGCAGAGCTGTGTTTCAATGTAACTTTATTTATGGACACTGAAATTTGAATTTCATATAATTTTCACCTGATATGAAATCATATTCTTAAGATTCTTCCCAAGCATTTAAAAATCTGAGAATCATTCTCAGCTTGCAAGCCATATAAAAACAGGCAGCGGGCCAAATTGGCCCTTAAGCATAGTTTGTCAGCCCCTGCAATGCATCGTAATTCTTGTGACTAACAAAATGTCATCTTTCCTATAATTACTCATTAAATATTTGATTTACCAATGAGGGAGAGATTCTGATTATTTTCCTTTAGTTAACATTAACATCTTGTATTTAACATGGCAAAATGTCATACCTCTACAAATGGTAAGTAAGCTTTCCCAGTGTTCAAATAGAAACTGCTGACCCCTACTGAGAGGATGCAACACTAGGCTTTAATGACTGTTGGCTGCCATTATAAAATGCTTATATGAAAGGGATATGGCTAGTTATGATGGGGATACACATGCAAGGAAGGAGTCTCAACTCAAAAATCAAAGATATTTTTATTTAAGGAATTAATTCTATAATTGTATTCAACTTCCAAAATTCTGTAAACGAGATTTTCCTCTTTCAACTATACATACTTAGAACTTAGGAACAGATGAACGAATACAGACTTTATTACATTTCATAAAATATTTTAACTGATTCTGAAAGGGCACTGCTGCTATAAGACATGCTCTCTGAAAAATTTCCAGTCCACAATTAAAAACATTTGACATAGTATCTCATTTTTATCAAATAAAAATAATGTCTCAAATGTCATTTTATTAGTAAAGTAACAGAGCTTTCCAGCTTTTGCTTTAAGATGAAAAATTAGAAGAAATGTCAATTCAGACTAGGCTTATAATTTTCCAAAGAGAAATGTGGACACAGTATGAACATTTCAGCAGCACTTAAGATCTACTACAGGTTAACAAAAAAGAAGCACAAGCAGCACAGGGAAGAAAGCTTTTCTATATCAATTCAGCTTTGTTTTTAAAAGAACCAATAATTTGACACTCATTCCCTGCCTAGTTCTGCTGGGCATCTTTTTAGGTTT
>NW_025795149.1:0-3059 GCF_021613505.1 Equus quagga
GGTGACAGACCGGGGGCCGGAGGGGGGACTCTCATCCTAAACATGGGCACCCTCCCTTCCCCAACCCGTTCATCTAGCAGGCATGAATGGCGGGACCAGCATAGGAATGGCCTTTGGAGTCTGAAATGACGGATTCGGATATCTGGCACTCTGTGTAACTCTGGGCAGACCCATGAGCAGTCTGAGCCTCAGTTTCCCCTTTGCAAAATGGAAATTGGACAGTCAAACTGTTGTGGCGATTAAACACAATTTGAGGACAAGGCCTGGAACATCATAATTGCTCAATTAATATTAGTTTCCTTTTCCCCTTCCTCCAATTGTTTTAAAGTGAAGGAAGTGTTTTGGTCTTTGAAAAAAAATCACTTTATACATGAATTAGATATTAAAGAAGCTCATGGTTAAATACATCCATGTCATCATAAACTCACTTCATTCATCCATCCATTCGTTCATTTTTTTGTTTCATTTATTCACTCAATCATTCCTTTAATAGGGACGCCATTTATATGACACCCTTTCTACCAGCACCCTTTATACAACAAGCCCCTACGAGGCACTAGGGATGTGAAAATTAATACGAAATTCTTTGCTTGAGGACTTTACATTCTTTTGAGGGAGATGGAGAATAGTTACCTATGCCCTAACTTCATATGGTGAGATACGCAGCTTGCCATTGTTGCGTTATGGCATCTGTCCTTGCCTCATGCAATCTGTTCCCACTCCTTGTTCGCTTGCCTCCCACCCAGGCATTAGACGTGGACACTCTCGCAGAGGCTACTTGTTGGTAAAATGCTCTGTCTGGGCTGATGGTACAGTTGATGAGGTTAATAGTGAGATTGCCACTTCCCTTGGCTCCTTCAGGGGTGAGCACCAGGGCCCTCCAGCGAGGGAAAGGAGAATACCATCCAACTGTTCATCCCTCCATTCTTATAGCATAGGGACCGAGAGTGAAGATTCTGGTGCCAGACTGCCTTGGGTCAAATCCTGGCTCTGCTGCTTATGAGCTGCATAATTTGCATGAAATTGCTGAACCATTCTGGGCCTTGCTTTACTAATCTACAAAATGGGGTAGTAAGAGTACTTAAGTGGTTGTATTGGCTATCTATTGCTGTGTAACATATTACCCCAAAACTCAGTGGCTTGAAAAACAACATTTACCATCTCACAGTTTTCGTGGGTCAAGAGCTTAGGCACAGCCCATGTGGGTCCTCTGGCTCTGGGCCTCTCTCAAGGCTGCAGTCACGGGCTCAGCTGTGGCTGCATTGACTTGAAGGCTTGAGGTGGGTCAGGTTCCAAGCTCACTCAAGACGGTGTTGTCAGGATACAGTTGCTTTCCGATGGTTGGGTCTGAGTTCCAGCTCTCAGTTACTCCCACGCTGTTGGCTAGGAGCTTCCCATGGTCCCTCGCCATATGGATCTCTGCCTAAGGCAGCTCGCGGCGTGTCAGTTTGATGATCAGAGAGAGCAAGTGAGAGGAAAAGAGAGAGTGCCAGCCAGCCGGAAGTCCTAGTCTTTTGTCACCTAACCTCAGAGGTGGCATCCTATCACTTTTGTGTATTCTGTTCATTAGAAGTAAGTCACCAGGTCCAGCCCACACTCAGGGGAGGGGATTAGACATGGTGTGACTGCCAGAAGGCGTGAGGGATCCACGGGAGCCTGTCAGAAACTGCCCCTCACAGTGGTTGTGAGGATTAAATGAGTTATGCATGTGAAGCATTTTGAGGAGTGTCAGGGACATAGTTCACACTTAATAACTCTTAGCTTATTGTTATTACTAACATTATTATTTATGTCATTTTTTTCAACAAGTATTCATTGTTGCCTACTATATCAAAGTCCCCATCTTCATTGCTAGTGGAATTACTTGAGGTGTAACTAGGAGCACATGAATTATAAGTGGATCCTTCCTCAAAGAACGCCCAGTGCCCTGGGGGATGGATGTTCATTTGAAAAACAAAGACCACAGAGTAGAAAATGATTGTCCTATAGTCAGGGGAGGGCAGGGAGGCGGAGCTGGAAGGCCCTGGATGTGCACAGGGATTAGCAATGGCTCAGTTTGCCTGGAAAGCAGGACACTTGAAGGTTGGAAAATTAGGTTAGTGCCAGATTGTGACAGCAGTGTGGAGTCCCTCTCCTGTGAAGTGAGAAGCCAGGAAGGACTTGTAAGCTGAGCAGTGTCGTAGGATAGCTGTATGGCCTGGAGGGGAGGGGACAAGGTGGAAGGCTCTGGAGCTACCTATTAAAGTTCAGAAAAGAGGTTATCTTTCTTGGTCACAACAACCCAATGGAAAGGAAATCCAGTGTGAAAAGCCAGTCTATTTCTCCTTCAATTCCCTTCTCCAAGTTGTGCCCGTAAGAGACCCCATTCTCTCCCACCCAGTCTGAGTACTGCTTGGCTCCTGGAAAACAGTCGTAAGAACTCAGGGCTAATGTTAATGAGTCTGATCCCAGTGCCTTGTTCTGACCTTGGGCACATCATTTAACCCTTTGCACCTCAATTTCCTCATATGAAGATGGGACGATGTTGCTGACCTTGAATACTTGACAGTTACACACACACACACACACACACACACACACACAAATGCTACTATTTACTGAGTACTTCTTAAGAACTCAACAGTTTTGTGGGCTTTTATCATTCCCATTCTACAGGTGAGGAAACTGACACTCAGAAAGGTTCATTGAGTGACTTGCTAATAATTGGCAGAGCACGACCCCAGGCTATTTGGCTTCATAGCCCATGGCCTCAACAATCTGCTGGAGCGCCAGTGTCTGAATGCTTAATAAGTGGCCCTTCCCTCTCAGCAAACGAGCTCTCAGAGACATGGAAAAGTCTGTCTTCCTGAGGATTACACATACAAGATGGCTTGCTCGTAGGGCAGGGGCCAGCTCAGACCTGCCTCAGCTCCTTGCCCAGCTCTGACCAGAGACGAGGCTCTTATCCATACTTGTTCCACGACTGAAGGAATTTGAAATTTATATATTCTCCATTTTTCTCCATAATCTGTTGGCCTCTCTTTTTGAGAAGTCACCTTTAAATCTCTCTGAGCTGTCTT
>NW_025795150.1:0-3059 GCF_021613505.1 Equus quagga
AAGACAGCTCAGAGAGATTTAAAGGTGACTTCTCAAAAAGAGAGGCCAACAGATTATGGAGAAAAATGGAGAATATATAAATTTCAAATTCCTTCAGTCGTGGAACAAGTATGGATAAGAGCCTCGTCTCTGGTCAGAGCTGGGCAAGGAGCTGAGGCAGGTCTGAGCTGGCCCCTGCCCTACGAGCAAGCCATCTTGTATGTGTAATCCTCAGGAAGACAGACTTTTCCATGTCTCTGAGAGCTCGTTTGCTGAGAGGGAAGGGCCACTTATTAAGCATTCAGACACTGGCGCTCCAGCAGATTGTTGAGGCCATGGGCTATGAAGCCAAATAGCCTGGGGTCGTGCTCTGCCAATTATTAGCAAGTCACTCAATGAACCTTTCTGAGTGTCAGTTTCCTCACCTGTAGAATGGGAATGATAAAAGCCCACAAAACTGTTGAGTTCTTAAGAAGTACTCAGTAAATAGTAGCATTTGTGTGTGTGTGTGTGTGTGTGTGTGTGTGTGTAACTGTCAAGTATTCAAGGTCAGCAACATCGTCCCATCTTCATATGAGGAAATTGAGGTGCAAAGGGTTAAATGATGTGCCCAAGGTCAGAACAAGGCACTGGGATCAGACTCATTAACATTAGCCCTGAGTTCTTACGACTGTTTTCCAGGAGCCAAGCAGTACTCAGACTGGGTGGGAGAGAATGGGGTCTCTTACGGGCACAACTTGGAGAAGGGAATTGAAGGAGAAATAGACTGGCTTTTCACACTGGATTTCCTTTCCATTGGGTTGTTGTGACCAAGAAAGATAACCTCTTTTCTGAACTTTAATAGGTAGCTCCAGAGCCTTCCACCTTGTCCCCTCCCCTCCAGGCCATACAGCTATCCTACGACACTGCTCAGCTTACAAGTCCTTCCTGGCTTCTCACTTCACAGGAGAGGGACTCCACACTGCTGTCACAATCTGGCACTAACCTAATTTTCCAACCTTCAAGTGTCCTGCTTTCCAGGCAAACTGAGCCATTGCTAATCCCTGTGCACATCCAGGGCCTTCCAGCTCCGCCTCCCTGCCCTCCCCTGACTATAGGACAATCATTTTCTACTCTGTGGTCTTTGTTTTTCAAATGAACATCCATCCCCCAGGGCACTGGGCGTTCTTTGAGGAAGGATCCACTTATAATTCATGTGCTCCTAGTTACACCTCAAGTAATTCCACTAGCAATGAAGATGGGGACTTTGATATAGTAGGCAACAATGAATACTTGTTGAAAAAAATGACATAAATAATAATGTTAGTAATAACAATAAGCTAAGAGTTATTAAGTGTGAACTATGTCCCTGACACTCCTCAAAATGCTTCACATGCATAACTCATTTAATCCTCACAACCACTGTGAGGGGCAGTTTCTGACAGGCTCCCGTGGATCCCTCACGCCTTCTGGCAGTCACACCATGTCTAATCCCCTCCCCTGAGTGTGGGCTGGACCTGGTGACTTACTTCTAATGAACAGAATACACAAAAGTGATAGGATGCCACCTCTGAGGTTAGGTGACAAAAGACTAGGACTTCCGGCTGGCTGGCACTCTCTCTTTTCCTCTCACTTGCTCTCTCTGATCATCAAACTGACACGCCGCGAGCTGCCTTAGGCAGAGATCCATATGGCGAGGGACCATGGGAAGCTCCTAGCCAACAGCGTGGGAGTAACTGAGAGCTGGAACTCAGACCCAACCATCGGAAAGCAACTGTATCCTGACAACACCGTCTTGAGTGAGCTTGGAACCTGACCCACCTCAAGCCTTCAAGTCAATGCAGCCACAGCTGAGCCCGTGACTGCAGCCTTGAGAGAGGCCCAGAGCCAGAGGACCCACATGGGCTGTGCCTAAGCTCTTGACCCACGAAAACTGTGAGATGGTAAATGTTGTTTTTCAAGCCACTGAGTTTTGGGGTAATATGTTACACAGCAATAGATAGCCAATACAACCACTTAAGTACTCTTACTACCCCATTTTGTAGATTAGTAAAGCAAGGCCCAGAATGGTTCAGCAATTTCATGCAAATTATGCAGCTCATAAGCAGCAGAGCCAGGATTTGACCCAAGGCAGTCTGGCACCAGAATCTTCACTCTCGGTCCCTATGCTATAAGAATGGAGGGATGAACAGTTGGATGGTATTCTCCTTTCCCTCGCTGGAGGGCCCTGGTGCTCACCCCTGAAGGAGCCAAGGGAAGTGGCAATCTCACTATTAACCTCATCAACTGTACCATCAGCCCAGACAGAGCATTTTACCAACAAGTAGCCTCTGCGAGAGTGTCCACGTCTAATGCCTGGGTGGGAGGCAAGCGAACAAGGAGTGGGAACAGATTGCATGAGGCAAGGACAGATGCCATAACGCAACAATGGCAAGCTGCGTATCTCACCATATGAAGTTAGGGCATAGGTAACTATTCTCCATCTCCCTCAAAAGAATGTAAAGTCCTCAAGCAAAGAATTTCGTATTAATTTTCACATCCCTAGTGCCTCGTAGGGGCTTGTTGTATAAAGGGTGCTGGTAGAAAGGGTGTCATATAAATGGCGTCCCTATTAAAGGAATGATTGAGTGAATAAATGAAACAAAAAAATGAACGAATGGATGGATGAATGAAGTGAGTTTATGATGACATGGATGTATTTAACCATGAGCTTCTTTAATATCTAATTCATGTATAAAGTGATTTTTTTTCAAAGACCAAAACACTTCCTTCACTTTAAAACAATTGGAGGAAGGGGAAAAGGAAACTAATATTAATTGAGCAATTATGATGTTCCAGGCCTTGTCCTCAAATTGTGTTTAATCGCCACAACAGTTTGACTGTCCAATTTCCATTTTGCAAAGGGGAAACTGAGGCTCAGACTGCTCATGGGTCTGCCCAGAGTTACACAGAGTGCCAGATATCCGAATCCGTCATTTCAGACTCCAAAGGCCATTCCTATGCTGGTCCCGCCATTCATGCCTGCTAGATGAACGGGTTGGGGAAGGGAGGGTGCCCATGTTTAGGATGAGAGTCCCCCCTCCGGCCCCCGGTCTGTCACC
>NW_025795151.1:0-2010 GCF_021613505.1 Equus quagga
GAGCATCTGAAAGTTGCAGTGAAATTACCCGTTGGCTAGAGGTGAGAATTCCATCACTGCCCTCCATTTCTGTTCTGGGAAGGTGGGTAGTCTGGTGACAGGGAGACGGTCTTGTAACACATGCCCGCCCAGTTCTACCTGAATGTGAGATGTACTGGGTGGCAGTGGAGAGGTGGATATACCTCGAACGTGTTGCGTAGAGCCCCCTAGAAGCAGCTCAGTAAAGGCTCCAGTTCTGAGGTGAAGTGTCTGGGCGGACACTGGAGGCTGAAGCTGCCCTTACCTAACTTTGGTGAGTATATTCAGAATGTTCCAGAGCAGTGGTCCCGGACCTGCAGCATCACCGTAGCCTGGGAGCTTTCTAGAACCACAACTTCTGGGCTCCTCCCCAGCCCTGCAGCTTCAGAAACTCTAGGGTTGGGCTCCAGAAATCTAAGCTCTAACAAGCTCTCCAGGTGATTCTGGTGCAGGCTCAAGTTTGAGAACCACTGGTCCAGAGCAAGAACTGGATTTTATAGTTATTTTAAAATCGGAAATTCAAAATATTTTATTATTTCACTTATTACGGACTTATGATAGAAATCCTACAATGTGCTTTTAGGAAAATTAGGAATAGCAAAAGGAAAAGTTAACAAAATTGCCCACAAGTCTTCTCTCTTAGCAGGAGATAAGCATGATTAGGGTTTTGGTGTGTTTCTCTTTAGCCCGTTTCCTGCAAAAATCCTAATAAAGTTATCACTAGTTTGCCTTCATCTGGGTGAGTTAATGTGAGAATCACCTCCTGGATTCAGGCGAGAAGAGGGGAAAGATAAGGTTGAGACAGCTGGCTCAGTGGTGGAGTCGGGATCCCCGATAGGGATGGGGGGTGTGTGGCTCAAGGCCTCTGTGCCCGCCTTCATGGAGCCCTGGGGCCGGTGGGGCTTGTCGAGCTGCCCCAGAGGCTGCGGCTCTCGGCTACTCTAATCCACCTGTGAATACGGTGCCCCCTTTATCATTCTTGTTAGACGGGATCAGATTTATGTCAGCTCAGAAATCATTCCAATGATCAAAATATGTGGAGGGCCGTCAGAGGGAAGAGGGATTAATCTCTCTGATTACAGGAGAAGTGGAGGCCCTTTCAGGGAGGGAAGGAAGCGGGGTGGGTGCGGGATGGGGTACATCTTAACTTGGGGTCAGGAAGAGTCTCGAGATCAGAATTAAGTGAGATGGCAGGACTGCCTAATGAAGGGGAGGGCTCATGGCCTGAGACCTGCTCGTTCTGAGGATGAGTTGCACACAGGCAGCCTGCAAGGAAACGAGGCCTGCAGTGTGTCCTGCACAGCCAGCACAGTGCTGACGTTTAACATCCAGACATTCCACTGCAGATCAGGGCATCTGGTGTCTCTGCAAAACCAGGCGCTCTGGAAACACAGCAGCCATCTTCCCACAAGGCAGCAAGCAGGGGGAGATGAGCAGTGGCTGCCCCCTCAGATGAGGCATGAGCCCCCCAATTTGCCCCTTTCCCTCATCACCCCCTCTGCTCCATACACTCTTGTTTCCCTGAGTTTGAGTGACAGCTGTCAGTTAGTATTTCATTCGTGTTTTTGTTTTCTGACACACCGCCTCCTTCCTGTATTCATGTCAATGATAAGTAGTATAATATAGTATTTAAGAGTGCAGATTCTAGATCTCAATTGCTTGGGTTTAGATCCTGCTCCTGTCTCTCACTGGCTGTGTGACTTTGGGCTAGTTATTTAACCCCTGTGTGCGTTGTATTTCCTCAACTTTAAAATTCATAAAACAAGGTTGCTATGAGGAATTAATAGGTTAATCCAGGTGAGATACATAGAATAGTGTCTGGTGGTTAGTCACTATCCAACTAAAGCTCTACTTATTAGTGCTAGTGATCATAGTTACTACTGCTAGTCATCACTTACGTTATATACCGGCCACATCCACATGTGAGTTACTACTGGTTTAGTGTTCCTTTAGAGCATCTCTCGTGCTTCCATACCATGGGCCCAAAGTCTT
>NW_025795152.1:0-2010 GCF_021613505.1 Equus quagga
AAGACTTTGGGCCCATGGTATGGAAGCACGAGAGATGCTCTAAAGGAACACTAAACCAGTAGTAACTCACATGTGGATGTGGCCGGTATATAACGTAAGTGATGACTAGCAGTAGTAACTATGATCACTAGCACTAATAAGTAGAGCTTTAGTTGGATAGTGACTAACCACCAGACACTATTCTATGTATCTCACCTGGATTAACCTATTAATTCCTCATAGCAACCTTGTTTTATGAATTTTAAAGTTGAGGAAATACAACGCACACAGGGGTTAAATAACTAGCCCAAAGTCACACAGCCAGTGAGAGACAGGAGCAGGATCTAAACCCAAGCAATTGAGATCTAGAATCTGCACTCTTAAATACTATATTATACTACTTATCATTGACATGAATACAGGAAGGAGGCGGTGTGTCAGAAAACAAAAACACGAATGAAATACTAACTGACAGCTGTCACTCAAACTCAGGGAAACAAGAGTGTATGGAGCAGAGGGGGTGATGAGGGAAAGGGGCAAATTGGGGGGCTCATGCCTCATCTGAGGGGGCAGCCACTGCTCATCTCCCCCTGCTTGCTGCCTTGTGGGAAGATGGCTGCTGTGTTTCCAGAGCGCCTGGTTTTGCAGAGACACCAGATGCCCTGATCTGCAGTGGAATGTCTGGATGTTAAACGTCAGCACTGTGCTGGCTGTGCAGGACACACTGCAGGCCTCGTTTCCTTGCAGGCTGCCTGTGTGCAACTCATCCTCAGAACGAGCAGGTCTCAGGCCATGAGCCCTCCCCTTCATTAGGCAGTCCTGCCATCTCACTTAATTCTGATCTCGAGACTCTTCCTGACCCCAAGTTAAGATGTACCCCATCCCGCACCCACCCCGCTTCCTTCCCTCCCTGAAAGGGCCTCCACTTCTCCTGTAATCAGAGAGATTAATCCCTCTTCCCTCTGACGGCCCTCCACATATTTTGATCATTGGAATGATTTCTGAGCTGACATAAATCTGATCCCGTCTAACAAGAATGATAAAGGGGGCACCGTATTCACAGGTGGATTAGAGTAGCCGAGAGCCGCAGCCTCTGGGGCAGCTCGACAAGCCCCACCGGCCCCAGGGCTCCATGAAGGCGGGCACAGAGGCCTTGAGCCACACACCCCCCATCCCTATCGGGGATCCCGACTCCACCACTGAGCCAGCTGTCTCAACCTTATCTTTCCCCTCTTCTCGCCTGAATCCAGGAGGTGATTCTCACATTAACTCACCCAGATGAAGGCAAACTAGTGATAACTTTATTAGGATTTTTGCAGGAAACGGGCTAAAGAGAAACACACCAAAACCCTAATCATGCTTATCTCCTGCTAAGAGAGAAGACTTGTGGGCAATTTTGTTAACTTTTCCTTTTGCTATTCCTAATTTTCCTAAAAGCACATTGTAGGATTTCTATCATAAGTCCGTAATAAGTGAAATAATAAAATATTTTGAATTTCCGATTTTAAAATAACTATAAAATCCAGTTCTTGCTCTGGACCAGTGGTTCTCAAACTTGAGCCTGCACCAGAATCACCTGGAGAGCTTGTTAGAGCTTAGATTTCTGGAGCCCAACCCTAGAGTTTCTGAAGCTGCAGGGCTGGGGAGGAGCCCAGAAGTTGTGGTTCTAGAAAGCTCCCAGGCTACGGTGATGCTGCAGGTCCGGGACCACTGCTCTGGAACATTCTGAATATACTCACCAAAGTTAGGTAAGGGCAGCTTCAGCCTCCAGTGTCCGCCCAGACACTTCACCTCAGAACTGGAGCCTTTACTGAGCTGCTTCTAGGGGGCTCTACGCAACACGTTCGAGGTATATCCACCTCTCCACTGCCACCCAGTACATCTCACATTCAGGTAGAACTGGGCGGGCATGTGTTACAAGACCGTCTCCCTGTCACCAGACTACCCACCTTCCCAGAACAGAAATGGAGGGCAGTGATGGAATTCTCACCTCTAGCCAACGGGTAATTTCACTGCAACTTTCAGATGCTC
>NW_025795153.1:0-2229 GCF_021613505.1 Equus quagga
CCTGCAGGTAGGCCAGCAGCTGGACAGGTTGGTTTTTGACTGGGGGGGTGACCGGATGATGAGCATCTGAAAGTGGCAGTGAAATTACCCGTTGGCTAGAGGTGAGAATTCCATCACTGCCCTCCATTTCTGTTCTGGGAAGGTGGGTAGTCTGGTGGCAGGGAGACGGTCTTGTAACACATGCCCGCCCAGCTCTACCTGAATGTGAGATGTACTGGGTGGCAGTGGAGAGGTGGATATACCTGGAATGTGTTGCGTAGAGCCCCTTAGAACCAGCTCAGTAAAGGCTCCGGTTCAGAGGTGAAGTGTCTGGGCGGACACTGGAGGCTGAAGCTGCCCTTACCTAACTTTGATGAGTATATTCAGAATGTTCCAGAGCAGTGGTCCCGGACCTGCAGCATCACTGTAGCCTGGGAACTTTCTAGAACCACAACTTCTGGGCTCCTCCCCAGCCCTGCAGCTTCAGAAACTCTAGTGTTGGGCTCAGAAACCTGAGCTCTAACAAGCTCTCCAGGTGATTCTGGTGCAGGCTCAAGTCTGAGAACCACTGGTCCAGAGCAAGAACTGAATTTTATAGTTCTTATTTTAAAATCGGAACTTCAAAATATTTTATTATTTCACTTATTACGGACTTATGATAGAAATCCTACAATGCGCTTTTAGGAAAATTAGGAATAGCAAAAGGAAAACTTAACAAAATTGCCCACAAATCTTCTCTCTTAGCAGGAGATAAGCATGATTAGGGTTTTGGTGTGTTTCTCTTTAGACTGTTTCCTGTAAAAATCCTAATAAAGTTATCACTAGTTTGCCTTAATTTGGATGAGTTAATATGAGAATCACCTCCTGGATTCAGGCGAGAAGAGGGGAAAGATAAGGTTGAGACAGCTGGCTCAGTGGTGGAGTCGGGACCCGCACTGGGGATGGGGGGGTGTGGCTCAGGGCCTCTGTGCCTGCCTTCATGGAGCCCTGGGGCCAGAGGGGCTTGTGGAGCTGCCCCAGAGGCTGCGGCTCTCAGCTACTCTAATCCGCCTGTGAATACGGAACCCGCTTTATCATTCTTGTTAGACGGGATCAGATTTATGTCAGCTCAGAAATCATTCCAATGATCAAAATATGTGGAGGGCTGTCAGAGGGAAGAGAGATTAATCTCTCAGTGATTACAGGAGAAGTGGAGGCCCTTTCAGGGAGGGAAGGAAGCGGGGTGGGTGCGGGATGGGGTACATCTTAACTTGGGGTCAGGAAGAGCCTCGACATCAGAATTAAGTGAGATGGCAGGACTGCCTAATGAAGGGGAGGGCTCATGGCCTGAGACCTGCTCTTTCTGAGGATGAGTTGCACACAGGCAGCCTGCAAGGAAATGAGGCCTGCAGTGTGTCCCGCACGGCCAGGACAGTGCCGCCGGCATTTAACATCCAGACATTCCACTGCAGATCGGGGCATCTGGTGTCTCTGGAAAACCAGGCGCTCTGGAAACACAGCAGCCATCTTCCCACAAGGCAGCAAGCAGGGGGAGATGAGCAGTGGCTGCCCCCTCAGATGAGGCATGAGCCCTCCAATTTGTCCCTTTCCCCATCACCCCCTCTGCTCCATACACTCTTGTTTCCCTGAGTTTGAGTGACAGCTGTCAGTTAGTATTTCATTCGTGTTTTTGTTTTCTGATACACCGCCTCCTTCCTGTATTCATGTCCATGATAAGTAGCATAATGTAGTATTTTAGAGTGCAGATTCTAGATCTCAATTGCTTGGGTTCAGATCCTACTCCTGTCTCTCACTGGCTGTGTGACTTTGGGCTAGTTATTTAACCCCTCTGTGCGTTGTATTTCCTCAACTTTAAAATTCATAAAACAAGGTTGCTATGAGGAATTAATAGGTTAATCCAGGTGAGATACATAGACTAGTGTCTGGTGGTTAGTCACTATCCAACTAAAGCTCTACTGATTAGTACTAGTGATCATAGTTACTACTGCTAGTCATCACTTACATTATATACGGGCCACATCCACATGTGAGTTACTACTGGTTTAGTGTTCCTTTAGAGCATCTCTCATGCTTCCATACCATGGGCCCAAAGTCTTTGGAACACAGGGCTTGGGGCACTTTTCCGTCTGGAATAGATATCTGAGACAGGGAGGTTCTGGGATCCTGGCCATATGGAGGCTTCTAGCTGAATTCATTCCGAAAGAGTGCTATCCTCCTGGGCTGGTGGGGACCCTGGTGGGAGCCCTGCAG
>NW_025795154.1:0-2229 GCF_021613505.1 Equus quagga
CTGCAGGGCTCCCACCAGGGTCCCCACCAGCCCAGGAGGATAGCACTCTTTCGGAATGAATTCAGCTAGAAGCCTCCATATGGCCAGGATCCCAGAACCTCCCTGTCTCAGATATCTATTCCAGACGGAAAAGTGCCCCAAGCCCTGTGTTCCAAAGACTTTGGGCCCATGGTATGGAAGCATGAGAGATGCTCTAAAGGAACACTAAACCAGTAGTAACTCACATGTGGATGTGGCCCGTATATAATGTAAGTGATGACTAGCAGTAGTAACTATGATCACTAGTACTAATCAGTAGAGCTTTAGTTGGATAGTGACTAACCACCAGACACTAGTCTATGTATCTCACCTGGATTAACCTATTAATTCCTCATAGCAACCTTGTTTTATGAATTTTAAAGTTGAGGAAATACAACGCACAGAGGGGTTAAATAACTAGCCCAAAGTCACACAGCCAGTGAGAGACAGGAGTAGGATCTGAACCCAAGCAATTGAGATCTAGAATCTGCACTCTAAAATACTACATTATGCTACTTATCATGGACATGAATACAGGAAGGAGGCGGTGTATCAGAAAACAAAAACACGAATGAAATACTAACTGACAGCTGTCACTCAAACTCAGGGAAACAAGAGTGTATGGAGCAGAGGGGGTGATGGGGAAAGGGACAAATTGGAGGGCTCATGCCTCATCTGAGGGGGCAGCCACTGCTCATCTCCCCCTGCTTGCTGCCTTGTGGGAAGATGGCTGCTGTGTTTCCAGAGCGCCTGGTTTTCCAGAGACACCAGATGCCCCGATCTGCAGTGGAATGTCTGGATGTTAAATGCCGGCGGCACTGTCCTGGCCGTGCGGGACACACTGCAGGCCTCATTTCCTTGCAGGCTGCCTGTGTGCAACTCATCCTCAGAAAGAGCAGGTCTCAGGCCATGAGCCCTCCCCTTCATTAGGCAGTCCTGCCATCTCACTTAATTCTGATGTCGAGGCTCTTCCTGACCCCAAGTTAAGATGTACCCCATCCCGCACCCACCCCGCTTCCTTCCCTCCCTGAAAGGGCCTCCACTTCTCCTGTAATCACTGAGAGATTAATCTCTCTTCCCTCTGACAGCCCTCCACATATTTTGATCATTGGAATGATTTCTGAGCTGACATAAATCTGATCCCGTCTAACAAGAATGATAAAGCGGGTTCCGTATTCACAGGCGGATTAGAGTAGCTGAGAGCCGCAGCCTCTGGGGCAGCTCCACAAGCCCCTCTGGCCCCAGGGCTCCATGAAGGCAGGCACAGAGGCCCTGAGCCACACCCCCCCATCCCCAGTGCGGGTCCCGACTCCACCACTGAGCCAGCTGTCTCAACCTTATCTTTCCCCTCTTCTCGCCTGAATCCAGGAGGTGATTCTCATATTAACTCATCCAAATTAAGGCAAACTAGTGATAACTTTATTAGGATTTTTACAGGAAACAGTCTAAAGAGAAACACACCAAAACCCTAATCATGCTTATCTCCTGCTAAGAGAGAAGATTTGTGGGCAATTTTGTTAAGTTTTCCTTTTGCTATTCCTAATTTTCCTAAAAGCGCATTGTAGGATTTCTATCATAAGTCCGTAATAAGTGAAATAATAAAATATTTTGAAGTTCCGATTTTAAAATAAGAACTATAAAATTCAGTTCTTGCTCTGGACCAGTGGTTCTCAGACTTGAGCCTGCACCAGAATCACCTGGAGAGCTTGTTAGAGCTCAGGTTTCTGAGCCCAACACTAGAGTTTCTGAAGCTGCAGGGCTGGGGAGGAGCCCAGAAGTTGTGGTTCTAGAAAGTTCCCAGGCTACAGTGATGCTGCAGGTCCGGGACCACTGCTCTGGAACATTCTGAATATACTCATCAAAGTTAGGTAAGGGCAGCTTCAGCCTCCAGTGTCCGCCCAGACACTTCACCTCTGAACCGGAGCCTTTACTGAGCTGGTTCTAAGGGGCTCTACGCAACACATTCCAGGTATATCCACCTCTCCACTGCCACCCAGTACATCTCACATTCAGGTAGAGCTGGGCGGGCATGTGTTACAAGACCGTCTCCCTGCCACCAGACTACCCACCTTCCCAGAACAGAAATGGAGGGCAGTGATGGAATTCTCACCTCTAGCCAACGGGTAATTTCACTGCCACTTTCAGATGCTCATCATCCGGTCACCCCCCCAGTCAAAAACCAACCTGTCCAGCTGCTGGCCTACCTGCAGG
>NW_025795155.1:0-3034 GCF_021613505.1 Equus quagga
TGAGCTCCTAGGAGCAGAGCTCCATCCCAGCCCCGACCCCAAGCAAACGTGCTGCCCCCAGAGCGTGGAGCAGCGGCAGTCTTGTGGACTGAACGCATAAGTGGACGGCACTCTCACTGTCGGTGACAGACCAGGGGGCGGAGGGGGGACGACGATGACAGACGGACGGGGGACTCTCATCCTAAACATGGGCACCCTCCCTTCCCCAACCCGTTCATCTAGCAGGCACGAATGACGGGACCAGCATAGGAATGGCCTTTGGAGTCTGAAATGACAGATTCGGATGTCTGGCACTCTGTGTAACTCCGGGCAGACCCATGAGCAGTCTGAGCCTCAGTTTCCCCTTTGCAAAATGGAAATTGGACAGTCAAACTGTTGTGGCGATTAAACACAATTTGAGGACAAGGCCTGGAACATCATAATTGCTCAGTTAATATTAGTTTCCTTTTCCCCTTCCTCTAATTGTTTTAAAGTGAAGGAAGTGTTTTGGCCTTTGAAAAAAATCATTTTATACATGAATTAGATATTAAAGAACGTCATGGTTAAATACATCCATGTCGTCGTAAACTCACTTCATTCATCCATCCATTCGTTCATTTTTTTGTTTCATTTATTCACTCAATCATTCCTTTAACAGGGATGCCATTTATATGACACCCTTTCTACCAGCACCCTTTATATAACAAGCCCCTACGAGGCACTAGGGATGTGAAAATTAATAATATGAAATTCTTTGCTTGAGGACTTTACATTCTTTTGAGGGAGACGGAGAATAGATACCTATGCCCTAACTTCATATGGTGAGATACGCAGCTTGCCACTGTTGCATTATGGCATCTGTCCTTGCCTCATGCAATCTGTTCCCACTCTTTGTTCGCTCCCCTCCCACCCAGGCGTTAGACGTGGACACTCTTGCAGAGGCTACTTGTTGGTAAAATGCTCTGTCTGGGCTGATGGTACAGTTTGATGAGGTTAATAGTGAGATTGCCACTTCCCTTGGCTCATTCAGGGCTGAGCACCAGGCCCCTCCAGTGAGGGAAGGGAGAAAACCAACCAACTGTTCATCCCTCCATTCTTATAGCGTGGGGACCGAGAGTGAAGATTCTGGAGCCAGACTGCCTGGGGTCAAATCCTGGCTCTCCTGCTTATGAGCTGCATGATTTGCATGAAATTGTTGAACCGTTCTGGACCTTGCTTTACTAATCTACAAAATGGGGGAATTAAGTAAGAGTACTTAAGTGGTTGTATTGGCTATCTATTGCTGTGTAACATATTACCCCAAAACTCAGTGGCTTGAAACAACAACATTTACCATCTCACAGTTTTCGTGGGTCAAGAGCTTAGGCGTGGCCCATGTGGGTCCTCTGGCTCTGGGCCTCTCTCAAGGCTGCAGTCACGGGCTCAGCTGTGGCTGCATTTACTTGAAGGCTTGAGGTGGGTCAGTTTCCAAGCTCACTCAAGACGGTGTTGTCAGGATACAGTTGCTTTCAGATGGTTGGGTCTGAGTTACAGCTCTCAGTTACTCCCAAGCTGTTGGCCAGGAGCTTCCCATGGTCCCTTGCCACATGGATCTCTGCATAAGGCAGCTCACGGCGTGTCACTTTGATGATCAGAGAGAGCAAGCGAGAGGACCAGAGAGAGTGCCAGCCAGCCAGAAGTCCTAGTCTTTTGTCACCTAACCTCAGAGGTGGCATCCTATCACTTTTGTGTATTCCGTTCATTAGAAGTAAGTCACCAGGTCCAGCCCACACTCAGGGGAGGGGATTAGAAATGGTGTTACTGCCAGGAGGCGCGAGGGATCCTCGGGAGCCTGTCGGAAGCTGCCCCTCACAGTGGTTGTGAGGATTAAATGAGTTATGCGTGTGAAGCATTTTGAGGAGTGTCAGGGACATAGTTCACACTTAATAACTCTCAGCTTATTGTTATTACTAACATTATTATTTATGTCATTTTTTCCAACAAGTATTCATTGTTGCCTGCTATATCAAAGTCCCCATCTTCATTGCTAGCGGAATTACTAGAGGCGTAACTAGGAGCACATGAATTATAAGTGGATCCTTCCTCAAAGAGCGCCCAGCGCCCTGGGGGATGGATGTTCATTTGAAAAACAAAGACCACAGAGTAGAAAATGATTGTCCTATAGTCAGGGAGGGCAGGGAGGCAGAGCTGGAAGGCCCTGGATGTGCACAGGGATTAGCAGTGGCTCAGTTTGCCTGGAAAGCAGGACACTTGAAGGTTGGAAAATTAGGTTAGTGCCAGATTGTGACAGGAGTGTGGAGTCCCTCTCCTGTGAAGTGAGAAGCCAGGAAGGACTTTTAAGCTGAGGAATGTCGTAGGATAGCTGTATGGCCTGGAGGGGAGGGGACAAGGTGGAAGGCTCTGGAGCTACCTATTGAAGTTCAGAAAAGAGGTTATCTTTCTTGATCACGACAATCCAGTGGAAAGGAAATCCAGTGCGAGAAGCCTGACTATTTCTCCTTCAATTCCCTTCTCCAAGATGTGCCCCTAAGAGACCCCATTCTCTCCCACCCAGTCTGAGTACTGCTTGGCTCCTGGAAAACAGTCGTAAGAACTCAGGGCTAATGTTAATGAGTCCGATCCCAGTGCCTTGTTCTGACCTTGGGCACATCATTTAACCCTTTGCACCTCAATTTCCTCATCTGAAGATGGGATGATGTTGCTGACCTTGAATACTTGGACAGTTACACACACACACACACACACAAATGCTACTGTTTACTGAGTACTTCTTAAGAAGTCAACAGTTGTGTGGGCTTTTATCATCCCCATTGTACAGGTGAGGAAACCGAGACTCAGAAAGGTTCATTGAGTGACTTGCTAATAATTGGCAGAGCATGACCCCAGGCTATTTGGCTTCATAGCCCATGGCCTCAACACTCTGCTGGAGCGCCAGTGTCTGAATGCTTAATAAGTGGCCCTTCTCTCTCAGCAAACAAGCTCCCAGAGGCAAGGAAAAGTCTCTGTCTTCCTGAGGATTACACATACAAGATGGCTTGCTCACAGGGCAGGGGCC
>NW_025795156.1:0-3034 GCF_021613505.1 Equus quagga
GGCCCCTGCCCTGTGAGCAAGCCATCTTGTATGTGTAATCCTCAGGAAGACAGAGACTTTTCCTTGCCTCTGGGAGCTTGTTTGCTGAGAGAGAAGGGCCACTTATTAAGCATTCAGACACTGGCGCTCCAGCAGAGTGTTGAGGCCATGGGCTATGAAGCCAAATAGCCTGGGGTCATGCTCTGCCAATTATTAGCAAGTCACTCAATGAACCTTTCTGAGTCTCGGTTTCCTCACCTGTACAATGGGGATGATAAAAGCCCACACAACTGTTGACTTCTTAAGAAGTACTCAGTAAACAGTAGCATTTGTGTGTGTGTGTGTGTGTGTAACTGTCCAAGTATTCAAGGTCAGCAACATCATCCCATCTTCAGATGAGGAAATTGAGGTGCAAAGGGTTAAATGATGTGCCCAAGGTCAGAACAAGGCACTGGGATCGGACTCATTAACATTAGCCCTGAGTTCTTACGACTGTTTTCCAGGAGCCAAGCAGTACTCAGACTGGGTGGGAGAGAATGGGGTCTCTTAGGGGCACATCTTGGAGAAGGGAATTGAAGGAGAAATAGTCAGGCTTCTCGCACTGGATTTCCTTTCCACTGGATTGTCGTGATCAAGAAAGATAACCTCTTTTCTGAACTTCAATAGGTAGCTCCAGAGCCTTCCACCTTGTCCCCTCCCCTCCAGGCCATACAGCTATCCTACGACATTCCTCAGCTTAAAAGTCCTTCCTGGCTTCTCACTTCACAGGAGAGGGACTCCACACTCCTGTCACAATCTGGCACTAACCTAATTTTCCAACCTTCAAGTGTCCTGCTTTCCAGGCAAACTGAGCCACTGCTAATCCCTGTGCACATCCAGGGCCTTCCAGCTCTGCCTCCCTGCCCTCCCTGACTATAGGACAATCATTTTCTACTCTGTGGTCTTTGTTTTTCAAATGAACATCCATCCCCCAGGGCGCTGGGCGCTCTTTGAGGAAGGATCCACTTATAATTCATGTGCTCCTAGTTACGCCTCTAGTAATTCCGCTAGCAATGAAGATGGGGACTTTGATATAGCAGGCAACAATGAATACTTGTTGGAAAAAATGACATAAATAATAATGTTAGTAATAACAATAAGCTGAGAGTTATTAAGTGTGAACTATGTCCCTGACACTCCTCAAAATGCTTCACACGCATAACTCATTTAATCCTCACAACCACTGTGAGGGGCAGCTTCCGACAGGCTCCCGAGGATCCCTCGCGCCTCCTGGCAGTAACACCATTTCTAATCCCCTCCCCTGAGTGTGGGCTGGACCTGGTGACTTACTTCTAATGAACGGAATACACAAAAGTGATAGGATGCCACCTCTGAGGTTAGGTGACAAAAGACTAGGACTTCTGGCTGGCTGGCACTCTCTCTGGTCCTCTCGCTTGCTCTCTCTGATCATCAAAGTGACACGCCGTGAGCTGCCTTATGCAGAGATCCATGTGGCAAGGGACCATGGGAAGCTCCTGGCCAACAGCTTGGGAGTAACTGAGAGCTGTAACTCAGACCCAACCATCTGAAAGCAACTGTATCCTGACAACACCGTCTTGAGTGAGCTTGGAAACTGACCCACCTCAAGCCTTCAAGTAAATGCAGCCACAGCTGAGCCCGTGACTGCAGCCTTGAGAGAGGCCCAGAGCCAGAGGACCCACATGGGCCACGCCTAAGCTCTTGACCCACGAAAACTGTGAGATGGTAAATGTTGTTGTTTCAAGCCACTGAGTTTTGGGGTAATATGTTACACAGCAATAGATAGCCAATACAACCACTTAAGTACTCTTACTTAATTCCCCCATTTTGTAGATTAGTAAAGCAAGGTCCAGAACGGTTCAACAATTTCATGCAAATCATGCAGCTCATAAGCAGGAGAGCCAGGATTTGACCCCAGGCAGTCTGGCTCCAGAATCTTCACTCTCGGTCCCCACGCTATAAGAATGGAGGGATGAACAGTTGGTTGGTTTTCTCCCTTCCCTCACTGGAGGGGCCTGGTGCTCAGCCCTGAATGAGCCAAGGGAAGTGGCAATCTCACTATTAACCTCATCAAACTGTACCATCAGCCCAGACAGAGCATTTTACCAACAAGTAGCCTCTGCAAGAGTGTCCACGTCTAACGCCTGGGTGGGAGGGGAGCGAACAAAGAGTGGGAACAGATTGCATGAGGCAAGGACAGATGCCATAATGCAACAGTGGCAAGCTGCGTATCTCACCATATGAAGTTAGGGCATAGGTATCTATTCTCCGTCTCCCTCAAAAGAATGTAAAGTCCTCAAGCAAAGAATTTCATATTATTAATTTTCACATCCCTAGTGCCTCGTAGGGGCTTGTTATATAAAGGGTGCTGGTAGAAAGGGTGTCATATAAATGGCATCCCTGTTAAAGGAATGATTGAGTGAATAAATGAAACAAAAAAATGAACGAATGGATGGATGAATGAAGTGAGTTTACGACGACATGGATGTATTTAACCATGACGTTCTTTAATATCTAATTCATGTATAAAATGATTTTTTTCAAAGGCCAAAACACTTCCTTCACTTTAAAACAATTAGAGGAAGGGGAAAAGGAAACTAATATTAACTGAGCAATTATGATGTTCCAGGCCTTGTCCTCAAATTGTGTTTAATCGCCACAACAGTTTGACTGTCCAATTTCCATTTTGCAAAGGGGAAACTGAGGCTCAGACTGCTCATGGGTCTGCCCGGAGTTACACAGAGTGCCAGACATCCGAATCTGTCATTTCAGACTCCAAAGGCCATTCCTATGCTGGTCCCGTCATTCGTGCCTGCTAGATGAACGGGTTGGGGAAGGGAGGGTGCCCATGTTTAGGATGAGAGTCCCCCGTCCGTCTGTCATCGTCGTCCCCCCTCCGCCCCCTGGTCTGTCACCGACAGTGAGAGTGCCGTCCACTTATGCGTTCAGTCCACAAGACTGCCGCTGCTCCACGCTCTGGGGGCAGCACGTTTGCTTGGGGTCGGGGCTGGGATGGAGCTCTGCTCCTAGGAGCTCA
>NW_025795157.1:0-1872 GCF_021613505.1 Equus quagga
GGTTGGATGCTAGAAATTGAGATGACAGAGGTCACAGTTAATGTCAAGGACAAGTCTGGGAGATGACTCTGCATGGGTGGCTGAAGACGAGTGGAAGATAAGACCATTAAATGTACATGTGTTGGAAAGACCATCTATCTGGATGATTGAATCACAGGAAATTGTTAAAATAAAGTGGTGCTGGAGAGGGCAACACTGAGCCAAGAGCTAAGATCTTCAAGGGATGCAGAGGGTGAGAGCTGAGGATTTCTTGAGCTCCTATGAGCTCAAACGAATCCTAAATTCATTCTAGGCTCCGAAAGTCTATTCTTTTATTTCTTCTATTCTGGGTAGGTCCTTCCTTTCCTAAAGCATTCTGGGTGTTCTGTAGCAAACACGGTTACGAAATCTCTATGGGGAACTTTTCCTTTTCTTCAGCTGAGAGCAGACAAGGAAGGAGAAACATTTTCACAATTCAGTTTCAAATCCTCCAAATTCAGACTAGCAGTTTAATTTCCACATTTGCCACATCGTGTGCAGGGGCAGCATCACACTGCCGCGTGTGAGCGGGATTGATGACAACGGGGAAGGTAGAGAATAAATGACAGTTGCCCTTTTCTCCTCCCGTTTAAAACAAGTGGGTTTCCATCCGTGTGTTGGAGGTGGGGGCCAGGCGGACAGAGAACAGGGACTCCCCCGCTGCCCGCAGCTCCCGAGACCTGCGAGGCTTTCTTACCTTCAACTATAGTTCCGTATCTGCTCCTCTGAAGCCCTTCCATTCTCTTCTGCAATCAAAACAGGAAAGGAATAAAAAGCAAGTGTCCATATGGGAGTCGGTGAGGCCTGAGAATGCCTCCAGTTGAGATTCCTAAGAATAACTACCCTTAGATGAGCCATTTCCACTGCTCATTTTTCTAACTCATATTTTACTTTCAAATGTCTATAAATAACTTTAAGCTAACCAGACGATTCTAAGTTATGTTAACGCAAGGCAACTGACTGTTGCTTTTTTTCCCAGCTTACAGGAAAGCAGGAAGTATTTTGAAACCAATCAGTTGATTATCTCCCTCCAACTTGAAAAGGCATAAAACGAAGACAAAGCATTCTTCTATGGAACGAGGAGTGAGACATCATTATTATTTTTTTATTGGAATCAAAGTAGGTAAACATACTAGAATAGAGAAAAAAATGCCTTGCTGTAAATGACACTGATTGGTTTAAAGTACTTGGAATTTCCAGTGGCGGAAACTCTTTGTGTCAGATGGATATTCTAGTGGCAAAGAGGAAAGTGCAATGTACCTTCCAATGGGAGGACGGAATTGGGGCTGAGGACTCCTTCAAGGAGTGCCACGAGAGGAAGGAATGGAAGATGGCCGAGCACGACCACCTTCCTCCCTCCCCCTGAGCAGCTGATGGAGAGAAGGTGGTGCCATGTCTGAAGGGAAAGAATCAACAATCAGGACAAAGTCAAGATAAACTCGTTTCCTGCTCAGTTTTCAATCAAACGTCTATCCCAGTAGGTTCTGATGTCCTGGTCTCCCAATAATCACCACTTTTCTATCACAGCAGATTTAGCCAGAAATTGGCACAACCATTGGCATAAATGTTTCATTCAGATGAGGCATAATATTGTGTCATTCTTCTCGGTGTTAGAAAGGGTACGCACACGTTAAAAAAGGCCAGCATGTAAAATTCAACTATAATTAAGATGAACTCTGTGACTGTGTTTTATTTATTCAGTTTTAAAGATTATCCAGTTATGGGACAAACTTCTTAGGTGGAGAAACACACAGTTATAAAACAAACACTCACCATCTGCAACGAACAAATGTAAGGATGCTGGCATGTTTCCTGCAGCTGTACTGTTTGATTGAAAAAGTTAAAATATTCCCC
>NW_025795157.1:1882-6644 GCF_021613505.1 Equus quagga
CTTTTGCTAAAACCGCTCAAATTCTCTGACATCTTTTCTACCTTAGGTGACATTTCTGAGGCTTGGAAACCTCAGAAAATATGCTGGAATGAATCTACCGATGTGGTAAAGACGATGACCGTGCTGACGATGCTGGTGATGAACTTCACCATCGTGCTGATCCTCGTGCGGTCACTCACAACTTTCAAAGTTCTTTCATGTCCTTTATTTCAATTGTTCTCCTAGATTCCCTGTGCTGTGATCAAGATAGGTGTTAACATTTAAAATATTAGGAAACTGAGCATGAAATGACCTGCCCAAGGTCACACAATTGCCGTGGACCTAAGGGCAACAAATGGATGCTTTGCCTGTACACTCTCCTTGATTCCACAGGAGGAAAGAGGTTGTTCCAAGTCAGTCTACAAGCCTCTTGGAACACCACATGCCAGGCTGTCAGCCCATGGTCAGGACACAAACTGATACTGACAGGCTGGAGGCCAGCCCTAAAACCAACACAGAGAATTGTACTGCAAAATCTTGAGTACATATTTTTCAATAAATAAATAAGTAGAAAGATAAAATTGCAGGTGGCAGAAGTTGTTCTGAACGGACGTATTTCAGTTTAAAACAGCCTGGTGTTTTTACTTGACTTAGTGTGACCCAAATGCAACAATGGGGCTGTCACAAAAAACCAATCGAACTCAGATCACGTGATCCGAGGAGCGGGGTAGGAGTTCTCCAGAACCATCTTCCCCGTGACTCAGGCTGCAGGAGCAGACCCGAGTCCCACTGAGGAATAGAGTTTTAGGCAGCTATGAGCAAATTACAAAGTGTCCAGAGGGAGTCAGACAGGATATTGACGGAGATGCTAACAGGAGTCATAGACAAAATATTAAGAGGACTGAGCCAAGCTCAGGAGAAGCCTGGCGGAAGCACTGCAGACCTGAAGGAGTGTGGCAGCGTCAGGCACAGAGCAGGTAAAAGCGAGAGAACTGAGAATGGAGGCAGAATTCTTCTCCAGAAGAAAAATTCTACTAATCTTCCCCTACGTGGGGCCCGGAGTCGTGAGACAGCGGCAGTCAGCGGGCAAGCAGAGAGGATCACAGCATCTGACAGGATGGCAGGAGGCCCCACTTACTAGGGAGGCTGAAGCAAGGGGACATAATGCACCTTCTGACTTTACAATTATACGAGCCCGATTTCTTCACGACGATACCTCACTTTATCAAACCCCGGGAAAGCAGGCTCTCTAACGCTGTCTGAGGAGAGACAAAAATATTTCCTGTCTGCCTTGTTCACGAGTGTCTCCTTCACTCATCTGCCCCGGTCCCTGTACTCCCTAGGGGTACGGTCACTTGCTTGGCAGTTTAGTCATTGTGATTTCGGGACGCGTCTCTCGCATAAGGTCTGGCGGACAAAGGGGTTGTTTCCATTCTCCCTGAACATGAGTCTGTTTGCCACAGAGCAAAGTCCACATCGTGTCATAGGAAAGGTGTGGGGCATTTGGGGGAGAATGTGTGGTTTCCAGAAGATCAATATCACAAAACAAAGTCCACCGAGGGGCCCCGTTTGGAACACGTGGCTCACTGCGGTGGGAAAATAATGACCGCACATTTGCCTATGGCGCCCAAGGGTCCTGTCTGCAGGCCCAGGCCTCTCTGGGACCCCGCGCATGTCAGGGCTTGGGGCGGGGGATATGAGAAGTTAAGAGGGAAAAACTGAGAAGTGCGCCCCCACCTCGCTCGGGCACCTTGGGAGTTTCCGTTTCTCATCTGTTAAATGGCAGGAGAACACTGGTCCAGCTTTATGAAACCCTGAGAGTCTCATGAAGACCAAGCGGCTAAGAAGTAGGCAATGGGACTGAGAAGCCCGCAGCGCTGTGGCTCGAGGGCTGGCAACGCAGGGGGAGCGTTTCCAAGTCTGCTTTGCACCCCTAGGATTCTGCTGTTGCCCATAACGCTCACCGTCATCGCCCCCTTTCAGGCTGGGCGAACACAGAAGTATGGGAACCCATGTGGGACCACACCAGAAGTCAGCAGCCTGGACTAACCCCTGGGCTCTCCGCCCCCCCGCAGACGCTGGGCCCCTCACCGGGTCCCCTTACCGGGCGCGGGGGGCGCGTCGGGTCTGCGGGTCGGGAAGGCGGCGGGGCGGACGCAGTGAAGGAGGAAGCGCGCGTGAAGCCGAAGGTTCCAGGCTTGGCAGCAGGGAAAGAGGAGAAAAGGCGCTTATGGAGCGCGCCCCCTTCCCCGCAGCCAAGGACGCGTCCCTTGGGGTCGACTGCGAAAGGCTGAGCACCGGACCCGGGAGCAGCGAGCGCGCGGGCGTGCGCGTCCCCCTGCACCGGCCGCTTCCTGTCAGAGCCCGCGGACCGCCAGGCACCCTCCCATTTCCTTTCGCGACTTGTTAGAACAAGCAAGATGCGGAGGAAGAGGCTGTGCAGGCAGTGACGGATCCCTCGGGTTCAGAAACGCCCCCTGTGACCCTGGAAAGTTCTTGTGGGGCACCAGCCGCTCCCCTCAGCACCCGTTGCAGGAGCACCTGCACCACCCAACTCCCCAGGCCCCTTCTCCATCCTCTGATTCCAGAACGTTCCTGCTTACCAGGGAGGAAAGGCACTGCTGGTCCACAAAGGGCCTGGAAGCACAGCGCTGAGGATGTGACTTTGAGGGGCTCCCCAGGCCCCGTGTGCTGGCTGCCCCTTCTGTGCCATCTGACAGACAAGCCCCATGGGGCCTTACTGGGACTGGAGCTTGTGTGTCGATTGTTAGGCGCGGGTTGGGAGCAGGGCTGTAGCTCCTAGGTTTGTCAACTGATGGCACATTTAAGGCCAGAGCAACGGACTTAAAATGACTATGTTGCAAAGCCAGCTGGAGAGCACAGCGTGGGCTTAGGCAGGAGCCAGTCTTGTCCCAGAGAATCTCCAGATTCCTTTCTGTTGACTTGTGAGTTTAGGCTCAGAGTCACATAATAATGATTGTCTAAGATTTGTTGGGGAAAATACATTAAATCTCCCGCCAATCCACAAAACCTCTCCACCAAAATAGAAGAGAAAGAAACAGTTTTGTCATCGAACAAGTGTTAGAGTGGCGTCACATCACAGTCCTCGAAGAGATTGCAAAGACAAGGACATCCCACCCTGTCAGACAGCCCACCCTATCAGACAGCCCAGCAGATGCCGCCCACGACTTACATGGTCTCGAGATAAACCGTTACTAGTCCCCAAGTAAGAGAACTTGACGACGCCAGTTGTCACACGGAGTTCATCCTAAATTCACGTGGTAATTGGGGTGACCACCTGTGTTACTGAATTGCCTTTATCCAAAGGAAAAGTAAACTTGTCACATTTTATTCTTCTTCAGAGAAAGGGAAGCACAGCCCTGGACAAGGATAAAAAATGAATGCAAGACCGACCCACTGCAGAGAGGGTGAAGGGGGTTGATTTGCACAAGAGGTGCCAGAAGCAGTTCAGTGACAACGTAAGAAGTCATAAGAGGTCATGACCTTCTGCAGCTTCTCCATGACACCCATGGCCTCTGCTGCCATTAGCCTCAGGGAGACTTGCATGCACACGTTGCTCATTGAAAGTTTGACCCAGTGAATAAATGAGGTTGACGAATGCAAAAGATAAGAAGGATACAGTGTAGGAGGTGAAAGCAAAGGATAAGGATCTCAGAGTTTATCTAGAATAGCTCTTTTCCTTCTTTTTTTTTCTGTCACTTTACAGATAAGGAGACTGAGACGAAGAGTAGAGAAATGCTGTTCAGAAAATCACATAGTTAATTTTAGTAAATGGTGTGAGGTATGCATCAAGATTCTTGACAAGTAGAAGGTCAATTTTCCATCTCCATATCTTGAAAAGACTATTCTTTCTCTATTGAATTACTTTGTAAGCTTCGCCAAGAATTAATTGATCATATTTGCAGAGGTCTATTTCTGGACTCTATTCTGTTTCATTGATCTATATGTCTAACCTTCACCAAAACCCTGCACTTATGGTGACTGTAGATTTATAGTAAATCTTGCAATCAGGGAGGGTAAATCCTCCAACTTTTTCTTATTTAAAATACTTTTCATTGTTTGTTTTTTTATATAAGTTTTAAAAGCAGCCTGTAAATATCTACAAGAAGTCCCACTCAGATTTTGATTAAGATTGCATTGCTCTGTAGATTAAATTAGGGAGAACTGACATCTTAATAACATTGAATCTTCTTATCCAGGAACATAGTCTGTCTCTCTGTTTATTTTGGTCTTAGATTTTTCTCAAAATCAACATTTGTAGTTTTCAGCATAAAAATCTTAGATTTATCCCAAAGCAGTTTTTATGGTTTTTTTTTTAAAGATTTCATTTTTTTCTTTTTCTCCCCAAAGCCCCCCAGTACATAGTTGTATATTCTTTGTTGTGGGTCCTTCTAGTTGTGGCATGTGGGACGCTGCCTCAGCGTGGTTTGATGAGCAGTGCCATGTCCACGCCCAGGATTCGAACCAACGAAACACTGGGCCGCCTGCAGTGGAGCGCGCGAACTTAACCACTCGGCCACGGGGCCAGACCCAGTTTTTATGGTTTTTAATGCTATTGTGATGGTACTGATGATTTAATTCCACTTTCCAGTTGTTCATTGTAGAAATACAATTGATCTTTGCATGTTGACCTTGTATTCTCCTACTTTGCTAAGCTAATTTATTAGTCCTAGAATATCTTTTTTTCTCGACTCTTTGGAGTTCTGTATGTAGACAATCATGTTATCTTTGAATAAAGAGCTTTATTACTTCCCTTCCAATT
>NW_025795158.1:0-2655 GCF_021613505.1 Equus quagga
TTGGATTGGCTATAGGATATAACAGAAAGAGGGAGAGTCAAAGATAACATAGTTTTGTTTTTGGGCTGGAATCTGTATTTTCCTTGTTGTGGTAGAATAAATATAACATAAAAGCTACCATTTTAATCATTTTAAAGCTTACAGTTCAGTGGCATTAAGTACATCAACATTGCTGTGCATTCATCACCATTATCCATCTCCAGAATTTTTTCATCACCCCAAACCAAAATTCTGTATCCATCAAACACTAACTCTCCATTCCCACCCGCCTCCAGCCCCTGGTAACCACCATTCTATTTTCTGTCTCCATGATTTTGACTACTCTAGATACTTCTTATAAGTGGAATAATACAATATTTATCCTTTTGAATCTGACATTTCATTTAGCATAATGTCTTCAAGGTTCACCCATATTGTAGCATTTAACAGAATTTCATTCCCTTTTGAGGGTGAAGAATCTTCCCGTGTGTGCATATACCACATTTTGTTTATCCATATATTCATCATTGGACATGTGAGTTGTTTCTATCTTGTTGGCTATTGTGAGAATGCTGCTATGAACATGGATGGACAAATATCTGTTGCAGTTTCTGCTTTCAATTGTTTTGGGTGTATGCCCAAAAGTGGACCTGCTGGATTTGTGGTAAACTTATATTTAATGTTTTTGGAACCACCATATTACTTTCCACGGTGGTTGTACCATTTTGCATTCCAAGGGTCCTGCACGAGGAGTCTAATTTCTCTACATTCTTGTCAACACTTAGTATTTTCTATTAAAAATTTCTTTAAGTAATACTCATCTTAATGGGTATGAATTAGTATTTCATTTTGATTTTGATTTCCATTTTCCTAATGGTTAGTGAAGTCGTACACGTTTTCCTGTGCTTATTGGTCACTTGTAGTATTGGGTTGTTTGTTTTTGTTGTTGAGGACACAGTTTTTGAGTTTCTAGTAGATACATAACCCCATTTTGATATCTTTATATGGTAATTTGTCTAATTAAGTTTAGTAGTTTTTTAAGATTTTTGAAAATTCTCTTTTTCTAGGAAAATCACCATTTCCTCTTGGTTTTCAAATTTGTCACTGAAGAGTTACACATGATATTTTCTTACACAAATCATTTTTTCCCTGAATTATGGTTATTTGTGTACTTTCTATCTCCTTATTAGATTTCGAATTCTTCAAAGGCATAGATTGAGTATTTTGTCCCAGACCACACAGTACTTTTCCTTGAACACGGCATTTGCATAATCAATATTTTGGAATAATTTAATATGTTAATTAGTTTCATTATTTAACATTTGTTTATCAATGTGGCTTTCTTTTTGTCTTCATCAAAATAGTGAACATCTTAGTAACAAATTTCAATAGGTCAAATATCTTATTTAAGTTTATATAAGATTTAATATAACTTTTTTTAAAGATTTTATTTTTTCTTTTTTCTCCCAAAAGCCCCCCAGCACATAGTTGTATATTCCTAGTTGTGGGTCCCTCTAGCTGTGGTATGTGGGATGCTGCCTCAGCATGGCTTGATGAGCACTGCCGTGTCCACACCCAGGATTCGAAGGGCTGAAACACTGGGCTGCCGCAGCAGAGCATGCGAACTTAACCACTCGGTCACGGGGCTAGCCCCAATATAACATTTTGAATCCAAAATTTACATCATTTTGAATAAAAATGCTTTTGTTGATAAGTAGTTTGAAATTCAAAAGTAAGAGAGAGGTGGGGTGAGAAATGGAGGAAAGGAACTAACATTTATTGAGTACTTACTATGTTCCAGTCCCTTTTTTTCTTTTTGCTCAGTAAGATTAGCCCTGAGCTAACATCTCAATCTCCCTCTATTTGGTGAGTGGGTTGCCATGACAGCATGGCTGATGAGTGGTATAGGTCTGTGCCCGGGATGCAGACCCAAGAACCCGAGCTGCTGAAGAGAAGCACGCTGAACCCAACTGTGGGGCCGTGCCCCGCCGGTGACTTTTTAAGGCACTCTGCATAGACTATCTTATTTGATTTTCATTGTAATCTTTGGGAATGGACATCATCATCTACATTTTACAAATGAGAAAACTGGTAGGTGGAAGAGCGTTCACCAATAGGAATGAGGAATTTCTATGAATTTTGATACTAAAAAAGCATATATGCAAAATAGTAATTAATGAACCTTAGAGTGAAATGAGGATGATCCTGACTAAGGACTGTTCTCCTCTCCTCTGGAGAAACAGACACAAAGCAATGAATCAGTCTGCAAGTACTTGCTGAGTATTTATATGGTCTATGACAATGGTTTGATGCTTGAAGCTAATGGTGAATTACAGAGCTAGACCCTGCCCTCACAGAGTTTGCTCTGTTCTGTTGGGAAGCCAGGCAGACACAGATAGAATGAACAGAAATATTTAAATCTGATAATTAAGAAAAATGTCTTGAGGTTCTATATAGCTTCCAAGTTTATGCTGAGTTGCATAGTGACTGGCACCAAGAAACATGTCATCAGAACTTTTCCTGAATGGGAAAGACTCAATTCCTTGCCGGGGTCAGATATTGCCTTAGCTTTTCTGGGAATCCTAGCTTCAGCCTCTTGGTTCCACAGCTTTATAAGAAGAGCTTGTTCACCTGCTCCCTAAACACTTGCTTCACCTGTTTGTTCCTCAGGGTGTA
>NW_025795159.1:0-2655 GCF_021613505.1 Equus quagga
TACACCCTGAGGAACAAACAGGTGAAGCAAGTGTTTAGGGAGCAGGTGAACAAGCTCTTCTTATAAAGCTGTGGAACCAAGAGGCTGAAGCTAGGATTCCCAGAAAAGCTAAGGCAATATCTGACCCCGGCAAGGAATTGAGTCTTTCCCATTCAGGAAAAGTTCTGATGACATGTTTCTTGGTGCCAGTCACTATGCAACTCAGCATAAACTTGGAAGCTATATAGAACCTCAAGACATTTTTCTTAATTATCAGATTTAAATATTTCTGTTCATTCTATCTGTGTCTGCCTGGCTTCCCAACAGAACAGAGCAAACTCTGTGAGGGCAGGGTCTAGCTCTGTAATTCACCATTAGCTTCAAGCATCAAACCATTGTCATAGACCATATAAATACTCAGCAAGTACTTGCAGACTGATTCATTGCTTTGTGTCTGTTTCTCCAGAGGAGAGGAGAACAGTCCTTAGTCAGGATCATCCTCATTTCACTCTAAGGTTCATTAATTACTATTTTGCATATATGCTTTTTTAGTATCAAAATTCATAGAAATTCCTCATTCCTATTGGTGAACGCTCTTCCACCTACCAGTTTTCTCATTTGTAAAATGTAGATGATGATGTCCATTCCCAAAGATTACAATGAAAATCAAATAAGATAGTCTATGCAGAGTGCCTTAAAAAGTCACCGGCGGGGCACGGCCCCACAGTTGGGTTCAGCGTGCTTCTCTTCAGCAGCTCGGGTTCTTGGGTCTGCATCCCGGGCACAGACCTATACCACTCATCAGCCATGCTGTCATGGCAACCCACTCACCAAATAGAGGGAGATTGAGATGTTAGCTCAGGGCTAATCTTACTGAGCAAAAAGAAAAAAAGGGACTGGAACATAGTAAGTACTCAATAAATGTTAGTTCCTTTCCTCCATTTCTCACCCCACCTCTCTCTTACTTTTGAATTTCAAACTACTTATCAACAAAAGCATTTTTATTCAAAATGATGTAAATTTTGGATTCAAAATGTTATATTGGGGCTAGCCCCGTGACCGAGTGGTTAAGTTCGCATGCTCTGCTGCGGCAGCCCAGTGTTTCAGCCCTTCGAATCCTGGGTGTGGACACGGCAGTGCTCATCAAGCCATGCTGAGGCAGCATCCCACATACCACAGCTAGAGGGACCCACAACTAGGAATATACAACTATGTGCTGGGGGGCTTTTGGGAGAAAAAAGAAAAAATAAAATCTTTAAAAAAAGTTATATTAAATCTTATATAAACTTAAATAAGATATTTGACCTATTGAAATTTGTTACTAAGATGTTCACTATTTTGATGAAGACAAAAAGAAAGCCACATTGATAAACAAATGTTAAATAATGAAACTAATTAACATATTAAATTATTCCAAAATATTGATTATGCAAATGCCGTGTTCAAGGAAAAGTACTGTGTGGTCTGGGACAAAATACTCAATCTATGCCTTTGAAGAATTCGAAATCTAATAAGGAGATAGAAAGTACACAAATAACCATAATTCAGGGAAAAAATGATTTGTGTAAGAAAATATCATGTGTAACTCTTCAGTGACAAATTTGAAAACCAAGAGGAAATGGTGATTTTCCTAGAAAAAGAGAATTTTCAAAAATCTTAAAAAACTACTAAACTTAATTAGACAAATTACCATATAAAGATATCAAAATGGGGTTATGTATCTACTAGAAACTCAAAAACTGTGTCCTCAACAACAAAAACAAACAACCCAATACTACAAGTGACCAATAAGCACAGGAAAACGTGTACGACTTCACTAACCATTAGGAAAATGGAAATCAAAATCAAAATGAAATACTAATTCATACCCATTAAGATGAGTATTACTTAAAGAAATTTTTAATAGAAAATACTAAGTGTTGACAAGAATGTAGAGAAATTAGACTCCTCGTGCAGGACCCTTGGAATGCAAAATGGTACAACCACCGTGGAAAGTAATATGGTGGTTCCAAAAACATTAAATATAAGTTTACCACAAATCCAGCAGGTCCACTTTTGGGCATACACCCAAAACAATTGAAAGCAGAAACTGCAACAGATATTTGTCCATCCATGTTCATAGCAGCATTCTCACAATAGCCAACAAGATAGAAACAACTCACATGTCCAATGATGAATATATGGATAAACAAAATGTGGTATATGCACACACGGGAAGATTCTTCACCCTCAAAAGGGAATGAAATTCTGTTAAATGCTACAATATGGGTGAACCTTGAAGACATTATGCTAAATGAAATGTCAGATTCAAAAGGATAAATATTGTATTATTCCACTTATAAGAAGTATCTAGAGTAGTCAAAATCATGGAGACAGAAAATAGAATGGTGGTTACCAGGGGCTGGAGGCGGGTGGGAATGGAGAGTTAGTGTTTGATGGATACAGAATTTTGGTTTGGGGTGATGAAAAAATTCTGGAGATGGATAATGGTGATGAATGCACAGCAATGTTGATGTACTTAATGCCACTGAACTGTAAGCTTTAAAATGATTAAAATGGTAGCTTTTATGTTATATTTATTCTACCACAACAAGGAAAATACAGATTCCAGCCCAAAAACAAAACTATGTTATCTTTGACTCTCCCTCTTTCTGTTATATCCTATAGCCAATCCAA
>NW_025795160.1:0-2406 GCF_021613505.1 Equus quagga
ATAGGATATAACAGAAAGAGGGAGAGTCAAAGATAAAATAGTTTTGTTTTTGATCTGGAATATATACTTTTCTTATTGTGGTAAAATACATATAACATAAAATTTACTGTTTTAATCATTTAAAGTGTACAGTTCAGTGGCATTAAGTACATCAACATTGCTGTGCATTCATCACCATTATCCATCTGCAGAACTGAACATCCAAAACTGAAGCTCTGTATCCATCAAACACTAACTCTCCATTCCCACCCCACCTCCAGCCCCTGGTAACCACAGTTCTATTTTCTGTCTCCATGATTTTGACTACTCTAGATACTTCTTTTAAGTGGAATAATACAATATTTATCCTTTTGTGTCTGACATTTCACTTAGCATAATGTCTTCAAGTTTCACCCATATTGTAGCATTTAACAGAATTTCATTCCCTTTTGAGGTTGAAGAATCTTCCCGTGTATGCATATCCCACATTTTGTTTATGCATATATTCATCATTGGACGTGTAAGTTGTTTCTATCTTTTTGGCTATTGTGAGAATGCTGCTATGAACATGGATGTGCAAATATCTGTTGCAGTTTCTGCTTTCAATTGTTTTGGGTGTATGCCCAAAATTGGACCTGCTGGATTTGTGGTAAACATATATTTAATTTTTATGGAACCACTATACTATTTTCCACAGTGGCTGTACCATTTTGCATTCCAAGGGTTCTGCATGAGGGGTCTAATTTCTCCACATTCTTGCCAACACTTAGTATTTTCTATTAAAAATGTTTAAAATAATACCCATCTTAATGGGTATGAATTAGTATTTCATTTTGATTTTGATTTCCATTTTCCTAACGGTTAGTGAAGTTGTACATGTTTTCCTGTGCTTATTGGTCACTTGTAGTATTGGGTTGTTTGTTTTTGTTGTTGAGGACACAGTTTTTGAGTTTCTAGTAGATATATAATCCCATTTTGATAGCTTTATATGGTAATTTGTCTAATTAAGTTTAGTATTTCTTTTAAGATTTTTGAAAATTCTCTTTTTCTAGGAAAATCACCATTCCCTCTTGGTTTTCAAATTTGTCACTGAAGAGTTACACATGATATTTTCTTACACAAATCATTGTTTCCCTGAATTATGGTTATTTCTGTACTTTCTATCTTCCTTATTAGAGTTCGAATTCTTCAAAGGCATAGATTAAGTATTTTCTTCCAGACCACACAGTACTTTTCCTTGAACATGGTATTTGCATAATGAATATTTTGGAATAATTTAATATGTTAATTAATTTCATTAGTTAACATTTGTTTATCGATGTGGCTTTCTTTTTGTCTTCATCAAAATAGTGAAGATCTTAGTAACAAATTTCAATAGGTCAAATATCATATTTAAGTTTATATAAGATTTTATATAACATTTTGAATACAAAATTTACATCATTTTGAATAAAAATGCTTTTGTTGATTAGTAGTTTGAAATTGAAAACGAAGAGAGAGGTGGGGTGAGAAATGGAGGAAAGGAACTAACATTTATTGAGTACTTACTATGTTCCAGTGACTTTTTTTTCTTTTTGCTCAGTAAGATTAGCCCTGAGCTAACATCTCAATCTCCCTCTATTTTGTAAGTGGGTTGCCACAACAGCACGGCTGATGAGTGGTATAGGTCTGTGCCCGGGATGCAGACCCACGAACCCGAGCTGCCGAAGATGAGCACGCTGAACCCAACCATGAGGCGTGCCCTGCCAGTGACTTTTTAAGGCACTCTGCATAGACTATCTCATTTGATTTTCATCATAATCTTTTGGAATGGACATCATCATCTCCATTTTATAGATGAGAAAACTGGTAGGTGGAAGAGTCTTCATCAATAGGAATGAGGAATTTCTACGAATTTTAATGCTAAAAAAGCATATATGCAAATAGTAAGCAATGAGCCTCAGGGTGAAATGAGAATGATTCCAACTAAGGACTGTTCTCCTCTCCGCTGGAGAAACAGACACAAAGCAATGAATCAGTCTGCAAGTACTTGCTGAGTATTTATATGGTCTATGACAATGGTTTGATGCTTGAAGCTAATGGTGAATTACAGAGCTAGACCCTGCCCTCAAAGAGTTTGCTCTATTCTGCTGGGAAGCCAGGCAGACACAGATAGAACGAACAGAAATATTCAAATATGGTAATTAAGAAAAATCCCTTGAGGGTCTACATAGCTTGTGAGTTTATGCTGAGTTGCGTAGTGACTGGCACCAAGAAACATTTCATTTTTCTGAATGGGAAATTCTCGATTTCTTACAGGGGCCTGATATTTCCTTAGCTTTTCTGGGAATCCTAGCTTTAGCCTCTTGGTTCCACAGCTTTATAAGAAGAGCTTGTTCATCTGCTCCCTAAACACTTGCTTCACCTGTTTGTTCCTCAGGGTGTAGA
>NW_025795161.1:0-2406 GCF_021613505.1 Equus quagga
TCTACACCCTGAGGAACAAACAGGTGAAGCAAGTGTTTAGGGAGCAGATGAACAAGCTCTTCTTATAAAGCTGTGGAACCAAGAGGCTAAAGCTAGGATTCCCAGAAAAGCTAAGGAAATATCAGGCCCCTGTAAGAAATCGAGAATTTCCCATTCAGAAAAATGAAATGTTTCTTGGTGCCAGTCACTACGCAACTCAGCATAAACTCACAAGCTATGTAGACCCTCAAGGGATTTTTCTTAATTACCATATTTGAATATTTCTGTTCGTTCTATCTGTGTCTGCCTGGCTTCCCAGCAGAATAGAGCAAACTCTTTGAGGGCAGGGTCTAGCTCTGTAATTCACCATTAGCTTCAAGCATCAAACCATTGTCATAGACCATATAAATACTCAGCAAGTACTTGCAGACTGATTCATTGCTTTGTGTCTGTTTCTCCAGCGGAGAGGAGAACAGTCCTTAGTTGGAATCATTCTCATTTCACCCTGAGGCTCATTGCTTACTATTTGCATATATGCTTTTTTAGCATTAAAATTCGTAGAAATTCCTCATTCCTATTGATGAAGACTCTTCCACCTACCAGTTTTCTCATCTATAAAATGGAGATGATGATGTCCATTCCAAAAGATTATGATGAAAATCAAATGAGATAGTCTATGCAGAGTGCCTTAAAAAGTCACTGGCAGGGCACGCCTCATGGTTGGGTTCAGCGTGCTCATCTTCGGCAGCTCGGGTTCGTGGGTCTGCATCCCGGGCACAGACCTATACCACTCATCAGCCGTGCTGTTGTGGCAACCCACTTACAAAATAGAGGGAGATTGAGATGTTAGCTCAGGGCTAATCTTACTGAGCAAAAAGAAAAAAAAGTCACTGGAACATAGTAAGTACTCAATAAATGTTAGTTCCTTTCCTCCATTTCTCACCCCACCTCTCTCTTCGTTTTCAATTTCAAACTACTAATCAACAAAAGCATTTTTATTCAAAATGATGTAAATTTTGTATTCAAAATGTTATATAAAATCTTATATAAACTTAAATATGATATTTGACCTATTGAAATTTGTTACTAAGATCTTCACTATTTTGATGAAGACAAAAAGAAAGCCACATCGATAAACAAATGTTAACTAATGAAATTAATTAACATATTAAATTATTCCAAAATATTCATTATGCAAATACCATGTTCAAGGAAAAGTACTGTGTGGTCTGGAAGAAAATACTTAATCTATGCCTTTGAAGAATTCGAACTCTAATAAGGAAGATAGAAAGTACAGAAATAACCATAATTCAGGGAAACAATGATTTGTGTAAGAAAATATCATGTGTAACTCTTCAGTGACAAATTTGAAAACCAAGAGGGAATGGTGATTTTCCTAGAAAAAGAGAATTTTCAAAAATCTTAAAAGAAATACTAAACTTAATTAGACAAATTACCATATAAAGCTATCAAAATGGGATTATATATCTACTAGAAACTCAAAAACTGTGTCCTCAACAACAAAAACAAACAACCCAATACTACAAGTGACCAATAAGCACAGGAAAACATGTACAACTTCACTAACCGTTAGGAAAATGGAAATCAAAATCAAAATGAAATACTAATTCATACCCATTAAGATGGGTATTATTTTAAACATTTTTAATAGAAAATACTAAGTGTTGGCAAGAATGTGGAGAAATTAGACCCCTCATGCAGAACCCTTGGAATGCAAAATGGTACAGCCACTGTGGAAAATAGTATAGTGGTTCCATAAAAATTAAATATATGTTTACCACAAATCCAGCAGGTCCAATTTTGGGCATACACCCAAAACAATTGAAAGCAGAAACTGCAACAGATATTTGCACATCCATGTTCATAGCAGCATTCTCACAATAGCCAAAAAGATAGAAACAACTTACACGTCCAATGATGAATATATGCATAAACAAAATGTGGGATATGCATACACGGGAAGATTCTTCAACCTCAAAAGGGAATGAAATTCTGTTAAATGCTACAATATGGGTGAAACTTGAAGACATTATGCTAAGTGAAATGTCAGACACAAAAGGATAAATATTGTATTATTCCACTTAAAAGAAGTATCTAGAGTAGTCAAAATCATGGAGACAGAAAATAGAACTGTGGTTACCAGGGGCTGGAGGTGGGGTGGGAATGGAGAGTTAGTGTTTGATGGATACAGAGCTTCAGTTTTGGATGTTCAGTTCTGCAGATGGATAATGGTGATGAATGCACAGCAATGTTGATGTACTTAATGCCACTGAACTGTACACTTTAAATGATTAAAACAGTAAATTTTATGTTATATGTATTTTACCACAATAAGAAAAGTATATATTCCAGATCAAAAACAAAACTATTTTATCTTTGACTCTCCCTCTTTCTGTTATATCCTAT
>NW_025795162.1:0-2690 GCF_021613505.1 Equus quagga
AAAAAAAAAAAAGACAAGCAAAAAGAAAATGGGAAACCGTGCTTCTAAAGCCGGCCAGCTCCCAGGTGGACAACCTCCCACTGGGACTCCAGCTGGTTTCATGCATAATGCATATGGAAACAATGCTTGCAAGTATTTAATAAAACGGGAAGGATTAACTAAGAATGACTTAAGTCTTAAAATGTCCAAAGTGGGGAACGTTTGATATCTCAAACCTACTGTATTTGCGCGCACAAGTAGAAAGAGCCAGCCCTAAAACTAAAGCAAAAGAATGGGAAGCTTATTATGATTGACATTTAGAGGTTTCAAAAGATAATATGATAAAATGAATTCTTTACAAGCGACTAACCATTTACGGTTAATAAATTGGCAGAGAGCGTATCTGAATTGAAAAAGGATAAGAAGTCAGAAACCATCCCACCCCACTTATCCCTTCCATCTCGTCTGCAGCTGCCTTTGGAATCTCAGAGCTCATCTCCTTCTTCTCCCTCAGCACCCTTACAATTTCTAAAGGGCTCTATTCCATTGACTTAAAGTAAGTGCTTACAAAAAGTTTTTCTGAATAGAACTAACCCAAATGTCTTTAAAGTTTATGGTATGAATTAGGGCTGCCCCAGGGAGAGAAGCCAGGGCATCCTCACATACATACCAATCTATGTGACCAGATTCGTATCTAAAGTTATGCGACCGCACAATAACCAGACCCCATCTGCACTGAAATCATTTAATGACTTTTTACATCATCCCTTGCTACAGGAACCCTAATGGGGGGATTTTCAAAGTAATGGCTCCCTGTCTTTCATCTCTCTCTTAGAGTTACAATTGCCATTTTCGTCTCCTTTTGAGCTTTGCAACCGGGAAACAAAGAAATCTTTAAAGAGTCAAAGGCTCCACCCCTGGGAGCCCCAACTTTGGGTTTCGGGGCCTGATCACCCCGGTGACCCCAAGTGGGGTGCCCTCTCTTGACAGTTGACTCATTGAGCATTTTAGTCACCTACTGAGTCAGTTATGAGGGTAGGAGACCTGTGATTTATTCTGTGAACTGTCCTGCTGGGGTTGTGTGCCCAGCATAGGAACTGATGTGTGACTCTTATCTTGCTAACCCTCTGGAAGAGGCCATGAGGGCGAGGTCTGATCTCTTCTTTTCCTTTCTTTGTCTGTTTTGCTCATCATCTCTTCTGTTGTCACCAAGTCCAGGTTAAGTTCAGGCTGGACCTGACCAGAACCTGGACCTTCTGAAAAATCGAAAACTTGAGGGGTTTCTCTGTGCCTTTATGATGCAGTTGGACAGGTAGATCAACCTAGAATGTCATTCAAGTTACAATCCAGTTTCTGGGAGGTCAAGAGCAACTGTCCTTAGAAAATCCTTGCAAGATGGAAATACTGCTCTAGAGGCAGTTCAGATTCCACCCAGTTCCTTTATCACGAAAAGGATTATCATCTCCCCTCTCCAGGAACTACTACCTAGTGCATCACTAATTCCTAAGACTGAAGAAAAAAAAAATGGAGGGGGAGGAAAAAACAGCTTCCAAATTCTTTTTGGTAACAATCTTGAGTTCTGCTAAGTTAAGTGATAAAAATATGAGTATCTGGGTCATTTCTGGATTGGATAGAACACAAACATTGCTAAACATCTAAGTTTATCTACTTTTGGCTTTTTAGTGCAGAGATGCTAAAAGTCTTTGAGTCTTTTACTGTAAAGTGACGTGTTCCTAGAAATTATGAAGTGTTTAGAATGCTGATATAAAAGGCAGTTCATAATTGCTTACCTTTTGTCTATTAATGGTTAAAAGGTCTAATTAACATATATAATTAAAGCTATTGGAAATTAATAAGGAAAACAGCTCTGCATTCAAGGAAAGTTAAAATGTATGTTTTCAGTAAAGAAGGTATAAAGAATGGAAGTATTTTTGTTTGTTTGGTTAAGAAAGATAAATTTGTCCTAATGTACTAGAAGGGAAGAAAGCAAGCATGGGACAAATTCTGAATGCAAAAGAAGTTATAGAAGTTTTGTGCAAGAAATCCTGAAAAGAGTTTTATACCTGGTCAAGTTGGCTAAGATTGAAATGAATATAATTAAGTAAATGGCTTTTAATATGAAAAAGTAAACTGGTACAAAAACTAGAATTTGGCTTTCTCTCTTAAAAGGATAATTTTCTTAAACTCTTAGTCTGCTCTTGATAAAGAGATTATAAAAGGTTTTTCCTTCTGAGTAAATTTACAAAATATCTATGTTTTGTTGTATCTGTGTTTATGTTTCCTAGGTGTAAAAGACAGAGGTCTCTCTATTAAGGTTTTTTTTTTTTTTTTGCTGTTGATACCTAAGCATTGTTTCACAGTGAGTGTTGTTTAAATAAGTGTTTTAAAAATATTTTGATATTTTTGACAAGATTCTCTTTCTCAAAAAAAAAAAAAAATTCAAGTCCTAAATAAAGGTTTTCCTTTGACTTGAATGAAGGAGGAGAATTTCTCTGAGGATTTTCAGAGGGCCCCTGAGACTTCACAGAGAAATTGGCGCCCTCTTCCTGTAAGGTGGAAGATTCTAAACCAATTAGGCTTATTTTGTCTGTTAAATTACCTTGGAAGCATTGTCAGATAAGTGATGATAATCTTTCTTAGTTGGTATCATGTGGGTAAATGTTACTGATATATGTGTTTTGAAAATTATGTAACATTCCTAAAATTCTGAT
>NW_025795163.1:0-2690 GCF_021613505.1 Equus quagga
ATCAGAATTTTAGGAATGTTACATAATTTTCAAAACACATATATCAGTAACATTTACCCACATGATACCAACTAAGAAAGATTATCATCACTTATCTGACAATGCTTCCAAGGTAATTTAACAGACAAAATAAGCCTAATTGGTTTAGAATCTTCCACCTTACAGGAAGAGGGCGCCAATTTCTCTGTGAAGTCTCAGGGGCCCTCTGAAAATCCTCAGAGAAATTCTCCTCCTTCATTCAAGTCAAAGGAAAACCTTTATTTAGGACTTGAATTTTTTTTTTTTTTTGAGAAAGAGAATCTTGTCAAAAATATCAAAATATTTTTAAAACACTTATTTAAACAACACTCACTGTGAAACAATGCTTAGGTATCAACAGCAAAAAAAAAAAAAAAACCTTAATAGAGAGACCTCTGTCTTTTACACCTAGGAAACATAAACACAGATACAACAAAACATAGATATTTTGTAAATTTACTCAGAAGGAAAAACCTTTTATAATCTCTTTATCAAGAGCAGACTAAGAGTTTAAGAAAATTATCCTTTTAAGAGAGAAAGCCAAATTCTAGTTTTTGTACCAGTTTACTTTTTCATATTAAAAGCCATTTACTTAATTATATTCATTTCAATCTTAGCCAACTTGACCAGGTATAAAACTCTTTTCAGGATTTCTTGCACAAAACTTCTATAACTTCTTTTGCATTCAGAATTTGTCCCATGCTTGCTTTCTTCCCTTCTAGTACATTAGGACAAATTTATCTTTCTTAACCAAACAAACAAAAATACTTCCATTCTTTATACCTTCTTTACTGAAAACATACATTTTAACTTTCCTTGAATGCAGAGCTGTTTTCCTTATTAATTTCCAATAGCTTTAATTATATATGTTAATTAGACCTTTTAACCATTAATAGACAAAAGGTAAGCAATTATGAACTGCCTTTTATATCAGCATTCTAAACACTTCATAATTTCTAGGAACACGTCACTTTACAGTAAAAGACTCAAAGACTTTTAGCATCTCTGCACTAAAAAGCCAAAAGTAGATAAACTTAGATGTTTAGCAATGTTTGTGTTCTATCCAATCCAGAAATGACCCAGATACTCATATTTTTATCACTTAACTTAGCAGAACTCAAGATTGTTACCAAAAAGAATTTGGAAGCTGTTTTTTCCTCCCCCTCCATTTTTTTTTTCTTCAGTCTTAGGAATTAGTGATGCACTAGGTAGTAGTTCCTGGAGAGGGGAGATGATAATCCTTTTCGTGATAAAGGAACTGGGTGGAATCTGAACTGCCTCTAGAGCAGTATTTCCATCTTGCAAGGATTTTCTAAGGACAGTTGCTCTTGACCTCCCAGAAACTGGATTGTAACTTGAATGACATTCTAGGTTGATCTACCTGTCCAACTGCATCATAAAGGCACAGAGAAACCCCTCAAGTTTTCGATTTTTCAGAAGGTCCAGGTTCTGGTCAGGTCCAGCCTGAACTTAACCTGGACTTGGTGACAACAGAAGAGATGATGAGCAAAACAGACAAAGAAAGGAAAAGAAGAGATCAGACCTCGCCCTCATGGCCTCTTCCAGAGGGTTAGCAAGATAAGAGTCACACATCAGTTCCTATGCTGGGCACACAACCCCAGCAGGACAGTTCACAGAATAAATCACAGGTCTCCTACCCTCATAACTGACTCAGTAGGTGACTAAAATGCTCAATGAGTCAACTGTCAAGAGAGGGCACCCCACTTGGGGTCACCGGGGTGATCAGGCCCCGAAACCCAAAGTTGGGGCTCCCAGGGGTGGAGCCTTTGACTCTTTAAAGATTTCTTTGTTTCCCGGTTGCAAAGCTCAAAAGGAGACGAAAATGGCAATTGTAACTCTAAGAGAGAGATGAAAGACAGGGAGCCATTACTTTGAAAATCCCCCCATTAGGGTTCCTGTAGCAAGGGATGATGTAAAAAGTCATTAAATGATTTCAGTGCAGATGGGGTCTGGTTATTGTGCGGTCGCATAACTTTAGATACGAATCTGGTCACATAGATTGGTATGTATGTGAGGATGCCCTGGCTTCTCTCCCTGGGGCAGCCCTAATTCATACCATAAACTTTAAAGACATTTGGGTTAGTTCTATTCAGAAAAACTTTTTGTAAGCACTTACTTTAAGTCAATGGAATAGAGCCCTTTAGAAATTGTAAGGGTGCTGAGGGAGAAGAAGGAGATGAGCTCTGAGATTCCAAAGGCAGCTGCAGACGAGATGGAAGGGATAAGTGGGGTGGGATGGTTTCTGACTTCTTATCCTTTTTCAATTCAGATACGCTCTCTGCCAATTTATTAACCGTAAATGGTTAGTCGCTTGTAAAGAATTCATTTTATCATATTATCTTTTGAAACCTCTAAATGTCAATCATAATAAGCTTCCCATTCTTTTGCTTTAGTTTTAGGGCTGGCTCTTTCTACTTGTGCGCGCAAATACAGTAGGTTTGAGATATCAAACGTTCCCCACTTTGGACATTTTAAGACTTAAGTCATTCTTAGTTAATCCTTCCCGTTTTATTAAATACTTGCAAGCATTGTTTCCATATGCATTATGCATGAAACCAGCTGGAGTCCCAGTGGGAGGTTGTCCACCTGGGAGCTGGCCGGCTTTAGAAGCACGGTTTCCCATTTTCTTTTTGCTTGTCTTTTTTTTTTTT
>NW_025795164.1:0-2539 GCF_021613505.1 Equus quagga
TGTTCAGACTTTATTTAAAAAAAAAAAAAGACAAGCAAAAAGAAAATAGGAAAACCATGCTTTTAAAGCTGGCCAGCTCCCGGATGGACAACCTCCCAATAGGACTCCAGCTGTTTTCCTGTATGGAAACAATGCTTGCAAGTATCTAACAAAATGGGAAGGATTAACTAAGAATGACGTAAGTGGCCAATGTGGGGAACGTTTGATATCTCAAAGCTACTGTATTTGCATGCACAAGTAGAAAGAGCCAGCTCTAAAACTAAAGCAAAAGAATGGGAAGCTTATTATGATTGGCATTTAGAGACTTCAAAACGTAATAATGATAAAATGAATTCTTTACAGGAGACTAACCGTAAATTGGCGGAAACTGTATCTGAATTAAAAAGGGATAAGAAGTCAGAAACTGTCCCACTCCACTTATCCCTTCCATCTCCTCTGCAGCTGCCTTTGGAATCTCAGAGCTCATCTCCTTCTTTTCTAAAGAGCTCTATTCCATTGACATAAAGTAAGTGCTTACAAAAGTTTTTCTGAATAGAATTAACCCAAATGTCTTCATCTCTCTTAAAGTTATAATGGCCATTTTCATCTCCTTTTGAGCTTTGCAACAGGGAACAAAGAAATCTTTAAAGAGTCAAAGGCTCCACCCCTGGGAGCCCCAACTTTGGGTTTCTGGGCCTGATCACCCGGTGACCCCAAGTGGGGTGCCCTCTCTTGACAGTTGACTCATTGAGTATTTTAGTCACCTACTGAGTCAGTTATGAGGGTAGGAGACCTGTGATTTATTCTGTGAACTGTCCTGCTGGGGTTGTGTGCCCAGCATAGGAACTGATGTGTGACTCTTATCTTGCTAACCCTCTGGAAGAGGCCATGAGGGCGAGGTCTGATCTCTTCTTTTCCTTTCTTTGTCTGTTTTGCTCATCATCTCTTCTGTTGTCACCAAGTCCAGGTTAAGTTCAGGCTGGACCTGACCAGAGCCTGGACCTTCTGAAAAATCGAAAACTTGAGGGGTTTCTCTGTGCCTTTATGATGCAGGTGGACAGGTAGATCAACCTAGAATGTCATTCAAGTTACAGTCCAGTTTCTGGGAAATCAAGAGCAACTGTCCTCAGAAAATCCTTGCAAGACTGGAAATACTGCTCTAGAGGCAGTTCAGATTCCACCCAGTTCCTTTATCACGAAAAGGATTATCATCTCCCCTCTCCAGGAACTATTACCTAGCCCATCACTAATTCCTAAGACTGAAGAAAAAAAAAAAAGAGAGGGGGAGGAAAAAACAGCTTCCAAATTCTTTTTGGTAACAATCTTGAGTTCTGCTAAGTTAAGTGATAAAAATCTGAGTATCTGGGTAGTTTTTGGATTGGATAGAACACAAACATTGCTAAACATCTAAGTTTATCTACTTTTGTTTTTTTATTGCAGAGATGCTAAAAGTCTTTGGGTCTTTTACTGTAAAGTGATGTGTTCCTAGAAATTATGAAGTGTTTAGAACGCTGATATAAAAGGCAGTTCATAATTGCTTACCTTTTGTCTGTTAATGGTTAAAAGGTCTAATTAACATATATAATTAAAGCTATTGGAAATTAATAAGGAAAACAGCTCTGCATTCAAGGAAAGTTAAAATGTAAGTTTTCAGTAAAGAGGGTATAAAGAATGGAAATATTTTTGTTTGTTCCGTTAAGAAAGATAAATTTGTCCTAATGTACTAGAAGGGAAGAAAGAAAGCATGGGACAAATTCGGAAGGCAAAAAGAAAGTTGCAGAAGGTTTGTGAAAGAAATTCTGAAAAGAGTTTTGTACCTGGTCAAGTTGGCTAAGATTGAAATGAATATAATTAAGTAAATCGGTTTTAATATGAAAAAAGTAAACTGGCACAAAAATTAAAATTTGGCTCTCTCTCTTAAAAGGATAATTTTCTTAAACTCTTAGTCTGCTCTTGATAAAGAGATTATAAAAGGTTTTTCCTTCTGAGTAAGTTTACAAAAGATCTATGTTTTGTTGTATCTGTGTTTACGTTTCCTAGGTGTAAAAGACAGAGGTCTCTCTATTAAGGTTTTTTTGCTGTTGATACCTAAGCATTGTTTCACAGTAAGCGCTGTTTAAATAAGTGTTTTAAAAATCTTTTGATATTTTTGACAAGCTTCTCTCTCAAAAAAAAAAAATATATATATATATTCAAGTCCTAAATAAAGGTTTTCTTTTGACCTGAATGAAGGAAGAGAATTTCTCTGGGGATTTTCAGAGGGACCTTGAGACTTCACAGAGAAATTTACTCTCTCTTCCTATAAGGTGGAAGATTCTAAACTAATTAGGCTTATTTGGTCTGTTAAATTACATTGGAAGCACTGTCATATAAGTGATGATAATCTTTCTTAGTTGGTATTGTGTGGGTAAATGTTATTGATATAACTGTTTTGAAAATTAGCTAACATTCCTAAAATTCTGATCTGTCCTGGCTATCAACCATAATTGTAAATATTATTTTAAGGTGTTGTATATCACAGAAATAACCAAGTTTCTCTGTCAATTGCCATTTTTAAGTC
>NW_025795165.1:0-2539 GCF_021613505.1 Equus quagga
GACTTAAAAATGGCAATTGACAGAGAAACTTGGTTATTTCTGTGATATACAACACCTTAAAATAATATTTACAATTATGGTTGATAGCCAGGACAGATCAGAATTTTAGGAATGTTAGCTAATTTTCAAAACAGTTATATCAATAACATTTACCCACACAATACCAACTAAGAAAGATTATCATCACTTATATGACAGTGCTTCCAATGTAATTTAACAGACCAAATAAGCCTAATTAGTTTAGAATCTTCCACCTTATAGGAAGAGAGAGTAAATTTCTCTGTGAAGTCTCAAGGTCCCTCTGAAAATCCCCAGAGAAATTCTCTTCCTTCATTCAGGTCAAAAGAAAACCTTTATTTAGGACTTGAATATATATATATATTTTTTTTTTTTGAGAGAGAAGCTTGTCAAAAATATCAAAAGATTTTTAAAACACTTATTTAAACAGCGCTTACTGTGAAACAATGCTTAGGTATCAACAGCAAAAAAACCTTAATAGAGAGACCTCTGTCTTTTACACCTAGGAAACGTAAACACAGATACAACAAAACATAGATCTTTTGTAAACTTACTCAGAAGGAAAAACCTTTTATAATCTCTTTATCAAGAGCAGACTAAGAGTTTAAGAAAATTATCCTTTTAAGAGAGAGAGCCAAATTTTAATTTTTGTGCCAGTTTACTTTTTTCATATTAAAACCGATTTACTTAATTATATTCATTTCAATCTTAGCCAACTTGACCAGGTACAAAACTCTTTTCAGAATTTCTTTCACAAACCTTCTGCAACTTTCTTTTTGCCTTCCGAATTTGTCCCATGCTTTCTTTCTTCCCTTCTAGTACATTAGGACAAATTTATCTTTCTTAACGGAACAAACAAAAATATTTCCATTCTTTATACCCTCTTTACTGAAAACTTACATTTTAACTTTCCTTGAATGCAGAGCTGTTTTCCTTATTAATTTCCAATAGCTTTAATTATATATGTTAATTAGACCTTTTAACCATTAACAGACAAAAGGTAAGCAATTATGAACTGCCTTTTATATCAGCGTTCTAAACACTTCATAATTTCTAGGAACACATCACTTTACAGTAAAAGACCCAAAGACTTTTAGCATCTCTGCAATAAAAAAACAAAAGTAGATAAACTTAGATGTTTAGCAATGTTTGTGTTCTATCCAATCCAAAAACTACCCAGATACTCAGATTTTTATCACTTAACTTAGCAGAACTCAAGATTGTTACCAAAAAGAATTTGGAAGCTGTTTTTTCCTCCCCCTCTCTTTTTTTTTTTTCTTCAGTCTTAGGAATTAGTGATGGGCTAGGTAATAGTTCCTGGAGAGGGGAGATGATAATCCTTTTCGTGATAAAGGAACTGGGTGGAATCTGAACTGCCTCTAGAGCAGTATTTCCAGTCTTGCAAGGATTTTCTGAGGACAGTTGCTCTTGATTTCCCAGAAACTGGACTGTAACTTGAATGACATTCTAGGTTGATCTACCTGTCCACCTGCATCATAAAGGCACAGAGAAACCCCTCAAGTTTTCGATTTTTCAGAAGGTCCAGGCTCTGGTCAGGTCCAGCCTGAACTTAACCTGGACTTGGTGACAACAGAAGAGATGATGAGCAAAACAGACAAAGAAAGGAAAAGAAGAGATCAGACCTCGCCCTCATGGCCTCTTCCAGAGGGTTAGCAAGATAAGAGTCACACATCAGTTCCTATGCTGGGCACACAACCCCAGCAGGACAGTTCACAGAATAAATCACAGGTCTCCTACCCTCATAACTGACTCAGTAGGTGACTAAAATACTCAATGAGTCAACTGTCAAGAGAGGGCACCCCACTTGGGGTCACCGGGTGATCAGGCCCAGAAACCCAAAGTTGGGGCTCCCAGGGGTGGAGCCTTTGACTCTTTAAAGATTTCTTTGTTCCCTGTTGCAAAGCTCAAAAGGAGATGAAAATGGCCATTATAACTTTAAGAGAGATGAAGACATTTGGGTTAATTCTATTCAGAAAAACTTTTGTAAGCACTTACTTTATGTCAATGGAATAGAGCTCTTTAGAAAAGAAGGAGATGAGCTCTGAGATTCCAAAGGCAGCTGCAGAGGAGATGGAAGGGATAAGTGGAGTGGGACAGTTTCTGACTTCTTATCCCTTTTTAATTCAGATACAGTTTCCGCCAATTTACGGTTAGTCTCCTGTAAAGAATTCATTTTATCATTATTACGTTTTGAAGTCTCTAAATGCCAATCATAATAAGCTTCCCATTCTTTTGCTTTAGTTTTAGAGCTGGCTCTTTCTACTTGTGCATGCAAATACAGTAGCTTTGAGATATCAAACGTTCCCCACATTGGCCACTTACGTCATTCTTAGTTAATCCTTCCCATTTTGTTAGATACTTGCAAGCATTGTTTCCATACAGGAAAACAGCTGGAGTCCTATTGGGAGGTTGTCCATCCGGGAGCTGGCCAGCTTTAAAAGCATGGTTTTCCTATTTTCTTTTTGCTTGTCTTTTTTTTTTTTTAAATAAAGTCTGAACA
>NW_025795166.1:0-3927 GCF_021613505.1 Equus quagga
TTCTCTGTCAATTGCCATTTTTAAGTCTTTTGTTGTTTACAGTCAGTTGTTTTACTCTGATGCTTTTTGCTTTTGCAAATATGTCTCATCTTCAGAGGAATTCATGGAAAGGACTCTGACGCTTACTCTGGAATACAGGTTTCTGACAAATTTTCAGATCATAGAACTGAACTGGGTAAGAAATTACAGAAATTTAATGGAGAAACTCATGACCTCATAAAACTGCTAACAGAAGATTAAGATCAAGAACCGGTTATACAGGACTGAATGAACTGAGGATGATTATAATTATTTTTTATGACTTTTGTTTGAAATATTGTTTTTGATGTGTTGTTTTGTTTTCTCAGATTTAAGGAAATCTTTTCTCTTATGCTAACTATGACTTACAGCAATTAGTGAAATTATACCTTTATGAGCAAAACTGAAACATTTATCTTTTTCTCCCTACCTGATCCCTCCAGAATTTGGAAATTCTTTGTGAGTGAGTATGGTTATTTCGTGGCAATATAGCTATTTGCATAAGTTCAATAAGAATCTGTTCTCCTTATAACAGGACATTTGTTATCTTACCAAAACTTTAACTGGAATGTCATATTTGAGAGAAACATACAGACTCAGATATGACAATACTGCCTTTGGGGAATAAGGAAAATATTTTCTGGAAATACAGCCACTTGGAAATATGGGCCTGGTACCTTGCTTTACAGAGAGAGATTCCAGCAATCTTACCTGGTAAGAAAGGAAGCTTGCTTATCTGGCAGGTGCAATGAACCTCGAAATATTCTGGGGAATCTCAAGAAAGGAGAGAAATTCACCCAAATCTAAGGTATTGCAGGCAAGGCCTGATGGCACAAATCCTTGGCTTGGCTTTTCTGGCCTCGAGAAGTCTTTAAAGTTCAATCTGAGATTCCTCATAAAAAATTCCAGCAAAAGCAGATTTAAGAGCCTATTGATCAATTGCTATTTTTGCTGCACTTATGTAAATAATTGGGCCAAGTTTCTTGAAACTAAACTTATTTTGCAAACTAATTAGCCTTAATTTGACTATCTTTGGTAAAAATGAGGGTGATTTTAGAGAGAAGAATTATGTTTCAGTGAAAAACTATAATACGCATTTGTGGATATTAGATCCTAGTTCTGTTATTTATCTTTGAGGCTTTTTCTACCTGTGAACTGGACTGGATCCTGAATTCTTCTATTGAAATATCTGGTTACAAACCTCCAAACTAATGTTTTCAATTTTTACCTCATTTTCATTTGGAGTCATTGAGAATTGAACATGCTCTTTTTCCTGAAACCTTGCAAATTGAAGCTGAATAACTTGATAGAAACTTAAGAGAGATTCCTATCTGTTACTGTGTAAGCTGCAAGCCACTCAAAAAGATACCTGAATGCCCAATGACATCATCAGAGACATTTCAAGCTGCAAAAAGATGCTTTGACTCTGACATCTAGAAGTCTTCTTGACTGCCTGCTCCCTGGATGCAGGAACTAATTTATAATTTGCTACAACCATTAACCTTGTTACCTTGCTTCCAACATCACAAGGGAGAGAAGACCACGACTGAATTCTATTGTTTAATATGGTTTACAAATGAGTCTTACTTAAATGATAAGTGAGGATGTTACACTGTCTAGCCTCAAGAATGCCTGCTACTTTCTGTTAATTCTGTTAACCCAGTAAAAGATTTCCTTCTAAAGGCTCAAGAAATTGCCATGGAACAAGAGAAACAGATATGGCAATGAAAAGGGGGAATTTTTGACACCCCCTCGCAGATGTGGTTCGGGCCCAATAAGAAACCCACTCCATGGGTCACAAGGCCACTTTCCCCTTCCTAAGGGACCCTTTGAGGTATGGCAATTGGACTTTGTCCAAATGCCACCATCTCAATGATATAAATACATCTTGGTAATGATTTGCATGTTTTCACATTGGATTGAGGCCTTTCCTTGCAGAAGAGCAACGGCTTTAACAGTAGGTAAATTACTATTAGAGAGAATAATTCCTGTATGGGGAATTCCTACTGAGTTACATAGTGACTGGGGAACTCAAATCTGTTTGTAATGTTTGGCCAATATTGCAGCATTTCCACTGCGCTTACCATCCTCGATCCTCAGGACTGGTAAAACTAATGGCACAACTAGAACTTAATTGGCAAGCTTTCAGAAGCATTTACTCTCTCACGGCCAAAAGCTCTTGTGCTAATGCTCCTTAATCTTAGATCTATATTTTTTGTAAACATCGACTGTCTCATTTTGAAATAATAATAAAACAGCCTATGCAATTAGATGAAGAAATATATGAACCAGCTTTTCTTAAGGGATATATTACATTGTTGTCGCGGTCTTATTGAGGTACTTAAAGTAAAATGAGACTGGTAGCTGATTCTTTCACAGAGCTCCCAGAACTTAAGGATCTTGGACTGTAACCTGAAGAATTTATTTATTGAAAGGGACATCAAATAAGACTGTTTGCAGCCCTGTTGAAAAAGACCATACCAGGAGGAGTAGAAGATGACATCTGTTGTAGACAGCTGTCCCAAGACTCCGGGCCAGGCCTGCATTCCCAACCTTATATCTCCTCATTTAAACATTTGTTATGCTCAAACTGTATACCTATTTTATAGTTTGTTTGGAATACTATCATACTTAAAGAAAGGGATTAATTTGGAACAGAGTGGTCTTGAACCAGGAATTTATCAAGTGACTCCTAATGGAACTCAATGGTTATGTAGAACAAATCTTTGGCCTTGGCTACTGCCTGGATGGCTAAAACACTGTACCCTGAGTTTCCTTTAAAAGCAGGGAAGGAGTCAGGCTGAGTTAAAACCTGTTGCCAACCTCCCTCTCTTTAAGGCCAGATGGGCTTGTTCAGTGTTACACTGGTATGGCTATATTTTCATCTATATTTACTTCTTCTTTGGGGCTAAAAGATGTCCTTATTACATATGAAAGCTCTGACTAAATTTACTCAGGAAGCCCTTAATGATAGTCAAGCAGGAATACCCTTATTTAAATACGGAAATGTCTTTAATGAGAAGGGCTGTCCTTCAAAACAGAATGGCTTTAGATATTCTTACTGCATCCCAAAGTGGTACATATACAATCATTCAGACTGGATCCTGTGCTTTTATACGTGATGAATCTTCCAATGTGTCGTCTCTGCTAAAGCACACGAAGAAGCAAGTGGATGCCTTACGAGATCCAACACCCAGTCTTGAATTGTTTGGTTAGCTCCCTTCCGGTATCAGTTCCCTTTTCCGATCCAGACTGGAATTCCTATTTCTACTACTTCTTGGAATTCTTGTACTAGTCATAATATTCAAACTAATTGCTGTTTTCTTTACTCAGTGTTGTAAGAGTAGCATACAACCTAGAGTAATGATTGCTCAACGGCTTGAGATGGTTGATCTGTCTTATAACCCTGGACAAATTTCCTTTTCTGATAGGGACTATGACTAAGAATTCATTTCAGACCAATCCTTTTAAAAATGCTGAGCTATTATTGTTACTGTACTTGTTCTATAATCATATACAATGTAAATGTGAAGTGTCATAGACAAGCACATATACAATGTTTGTGCAACAATCTAAAATTAATTGAAAATTAAATGACATATGAAATGCTTCCTCTGTTAATATATACTTCCATGCTTGTCCGCTATTTCCGCCCAACGTGGACGACTAGACCAATAAATGAGATAAAACCCTAGCACTGAGGGACATGATGGACCCAGGGCAGGCAGCAACCACCCTGGCACCAAGGGACAATATTTTGATCATCAATGCTTTCTATCAAAAGATTAGAGATCAAAAGGGGAAAATGACAAATAAAAATGGCAAGTAATAGGATATATTGGAGTATATGAGGAAGCCATTTGGTGTAAACCTATTTCGGCCTGACCTTGTCTTTCCAAAAGGGCCTGA
>NW_025795167.1:0-3927 GCF_021613505.1 Equus quagga
TCAGGCCCTTTTGGAAAGACAAGGTCAGGCCGAAATAGGTTTACACCAAATGGCTTCCTCATATACTCCAATATATCCTATTACTTGCCATTTTTATTTGTCATTTTCCCCTTTTGATCTCTAATCTTTTGATAGAAAGCATTGATGATCAAAATATTGTCCCTTGGTGCCAGGGTGGTTGCTGCCTGCCCTGGGTCCATCATGTCCCTCAGTGCTAGGGTTTTATCTCATTTATTGGTCTAGTCGTCCACGTTGGGCGGAAATAGCGGACAAGCATGGAAGTATATATTAACAGAGGAAGCATTTCATATGTCATTTAATTTTCAATTAATTTTAGATTGTTGCACAAACATTGTATATGTGCTTGTCTATGACACTTCACATTTACATTGTATATGATTATAGAACAAGTACAGTAACAATAATAGCTCAGCATTTTTAAAAGGATTGGTCTGAAATGAATTCTTAGTCATAGTCCCTATCAGAAAAGGAAATTTGTCCAGGGTTATAAGACAGATCAACCATCTCAAGCCGTTGAGCAATCATTACTCTAGGTTGTATGCTACTCTTACAACACTGAGTAAAGAAAACAGCAATTAGTTTGAATATTATGACTAGTACAAGAATTCCAAGAAGTAGTAGAAATAGGAATTCCAGTCTGGATCGGAAAAGGGAACTGATACCGGAAGGGAGCTAACCAAACAATTCAAGACTGGGTGTTGGATCTCGTAAGGCATCCACTTGCTTCTTCGTGTGCTTTAGCAGAGACGACACATTGGAAGATTCATCACGTATAAAAGCACAGGATCCAGTCTGAATGATTGTATATGTACCACTTTGGGATGCAGTAAGAATATCTAAAGCCATTCTGTTTTGAAGGACAGCCCTTCTCATTAAAGACATTTCCGTATTTAAATAAGGGTATTCCTGCTTGACTATCATTAAGGGCTTCCTGAGTAAATTTAGTCAGAGCTTTCATATGTAATAAGGACATCTTTTAGCCCCAAAGAAGAAGTAAATATAGATGAAAATATAGCCATACCAGTGTAACACTGAACAAGCCCATCTGGCCTTAAAGAGAGGGAGGTTGGCAACAGGTTTTAACTCAGCCTGACTCCTTCCCTGCTTTTAAAGGAAACTCAGGGTACAGTGTTTTAGCCATCCAGGCAGTAGCCAAGGCCAAAGATTTGTTCTACATAACCATTGAGTTCCATTAGGAGTCACTTGATAAATTCCTGGTTCAAGACCACTCTGTTCCAAATTAATCCCTTTCTTTAAGTATGATAGTATTCCAAACAAACTATAAAATAGGTATACAGTTTGAGCATAACAAATGTTTAAATGAGGAGATATAAGGTTGGGAATGCAGGCCTGGCCCGGAGTCTTGGGACAGCTGTCTACAACAGATGTCATCTTCTACTCCTCCTGGTATGGTCTTTTTCAACAGGGCTGCAAACAGTCTTATTTGATGTCCCTTTCAATAAATAAATTCTTCAGGTTACAGTCCAAGATCCTTAAGTTCTGGGAGCTCTGTGAAAGAATCAGCTACCAGTCTCATTTTACTTTAAGTACCTCAATAAGACCGCGACAACAATGTAATATATCCCTTAAGAAAAGCTGGTTCATATATTTCTTCATCTAATTGCATAGGCTGTTTTATTATTATTTCAAAATGAGACAGTCGATGTTTACAAAAAATATAGATCTAAGATTAAGGAGCATTAGCACAAGAGCTTTTGGCCGTGAGAGAGTAAATGCTTCTGAAAGCTTGCCAATTAAGTTCTAGTTGTGCCATTAGTTTTACCAGTCCTGAGGATCGAGGATGGTAAGCGCAGTGGAAATGCTGCAATATTGGCCAAACATTACAAACAGATTTGAGTTCCCCAGTCACTATGTAACTCAGTAGGAATTCCCCATACAGGAATTATTCTCTCTAATAGTAATTTACCTACTGTTAAAGCCGTTGCTCTTCTGCAAGGAAAGGCCTCAATCCAATGTGAAAACATGCAAATCATTACCAAGATGTATTTATATCATTGAGATGGTGGCATTTGGACAAAGTCCAATTGCCATACCTCAAAGGGTCCCTTAGGAAGGGGAAAGTGGCCTTGTGACCCATGGAGTGGGTTTCTTATTGGGCCCGAACCACATCTGCGAGGGGGTGTCAAAAATTCCCCCTTTTCATTGCCATATCTGTTTCTCTTGTTCCATGGCAATTTCTTGAGCCTTTAGAAGGAAATCTTTTACTGGGTTAACAGAATTAACAGAAAGTAGCAGGCATTCTTGAGGCTAGACAGTGTAACATCCTCACTTATCATTTAAGTAAGACTCATTTGTAAACCATATTAAACAATAGAATTCAGTCGTGGTCTTCTCTCCCTTGTGATGTTGGAAGCAAGGTAACAAGGTTAATGGTTGTAGCAAATTATAAATTAGTTCCTGCATCCAGGGAGCAGGCAGTCAAGAAGACTTCTAGATGTCAGAGTCAAAGCATCTTTTTGCAGCTTGAAATGTCTCTGATGATGTCATTGGGCATTCAGGTATCTTTTTGAGTGGCTTGCAGCTTACACAGTAACAGATAGGAATCTCTCTTAAGTTTCTATCAAGTTATTCAGCTTCAATTTGCAAGGTTTCAGGAAAAAGAGCATGTTCAATTCTCAATGACTCCAAATGAAAATGAGGTAAAAATTGAAAACATTAGTTTGGAGGTTTGTAACCAGATATTTCAATAGAAGAATTCAGGATCCAGTCCAGTTCACAGGTAGAAAAAGCCTCAAAGATAAATAACAGAACTAGGATCTAATATCCACAAATGCGTATTATAGTTTTTCACTGAAACATAATTCTTCTCTCTAAAATCACCCTCATTTTTACCAAAGATAGTCAAATTAAGGCTAATTAGTTTGCAAAATAAGTTTAGTTTCAAGAAACTTGGCCCAATTATTTACATAAGTGCAGCAAAAATAGCAATTGATCAATAGGCTCTTAAATCTGCTTTTGCTGGAATTTTTTATGAGGAATCTCAGATTGAACTTTAAAGACTTCTCGAGGCCAGAAAAGCCAAGCCAAGGATTTGTGCCATCAGGCCTTGCCTGCAATACCTTAGATTTGGGTGAATTTCTCTCCTTTCTTGAGATTCCCCAGAATATTTCGAGGTTCATTGCACCTGCCAGATAAGCAAGCTTCCTTTCTTACCAGGTAAGATTGCTGGAATCTCTCTCTGTAAAGCAAGGTACCAGGCCCATATTTCCAAGTGGCTGTATTTCCAGAAAATATTTTCCTTATTCCCCAAAGGCAGTATTGTCATATCTGAGTCTGTATGTTTCTCTCAAATATGACATTCCAGTTAAAGTTTTGGTAAGATAACAAATGTCCTGTTATAAGGAGAACAGATTCTTATTGAACTTATGCAAATAGCTATATTGCCACGAAATAACCATACTCACTCACAAAGAATTTCCAAATTCTGGAGGGATCAGGTAGGGAGAAAAAGATAAATGTTTCAGTTTTGCTCATAAAGGTATAATTTCACTAATTGCTGTAAGTCATAGTTAGCATAAGAGAAAAGATTTCCTTAAATCTGAGAAAACAAAACAACACATCAAAAACAATATTTCAAACAAAAGTCATAAAAAATAATTATAATCATCCTCAGTTCATTCAGTCCTGTATAACCGGTTCTTGATCTTAATCTTCTGTTAGCAGTTTTATGAGGTCATGAGTTTCTCCATTAAATTTCTGTAATTTCTTACCCAGTTCAGTTCTATGATCTGAAAATTTGTCAGAAACCTGTATTCCAGAGTAAGCGTCAGAGTCCTTTCCATGAATTCCTCTGAAGATGAGACATATTTGCAAAAGCAAAAAGCATCAGAGTAAAACAACTGACTGTAAACAACAAAAGACTTAAAAATGGCAATTGACAGAGAA